>NW_017728951.1:29909778-29913023 GCF_001723895.1 Crocodylus porosus | reverse complement strand
CCCGGCCCTGACCAGCACACAGCTTTCATGCATGGCTGCTGCCAAGGGAACTGCTTAGCTCACCTGGAGTCCACAGGCTCCTCCTCATGTCTCTGCTGCAGCACTCTGGGCACCAGGTACAGAAGTGCCAGCAAGCAGGGATAAGCTGCAGCAGGGATAAGCTGTGTGGGAGCATGGATCCCGTGGTCTGCGCCCAGTGGGGCAGCAGGAGCATGGAATCCAGGTCAGCCTGGTTGCATTATGCAGGGCTCCCCAAGGCTCATGTGCAGCTCTTGGGAATCATGCGCCCCCATGTGATGGAGCTTGCGGCCTTCACTGCTGCCCTGCTGCCACATGCAGCTCCCAGGACTCTACTGGAAGTGATGGCAAGCCCTGCGTGATAGAGGCAGGCCAGCTCAGTACTGCTCCCTGCTTCCTGTCAGAGTGCTGAGAACTCCACATGGCAACAAGGAACAGGGCCAGGCCGCTGGCTTCATTGTGCAGGTCCCCCCTCCCCCCACAACTCTGACTGGGTCCCAGGAGCTAAACGTGAAGTGTGGGGAGCCCCACACAATGGAGGCAGGCCTGTCTGGAGCAGCTTGCCACCATGTGCAGCATCCAGAAGTGACTGGAGCCACACACCACCAGAGGCTCTGCCTACAGACCATGAGAACCCTGAGGGTCTGCTGCTGCCAACAGCAGCAGGGGCTATGCGCCACAGGGGCATCTATGGATGCAAGCCAGCGTTTTGGTCGCTTTATTAGCCGCAGCATCGCATTGCAGGCTCATGTTCATCTTGTGGTCAATGATGACAATATTTTTTTTAAATAAAAGTAAAATAAATTATAGCAGATGTTTAATTTTTTATTATACGATTTGGTTCCCGCCCACCCCCTTCCCCCCATTTCAAGATGGCAGCACTTTCTTTCCTAAAAGGAGTACTTCCGGGGCAAAGGGAGGGACTTCTGGTGGCAAAGGTCAGAGGTTGGACTTCCAGTCCCAAGATGGTGACCAGGGGGTGGGGCACTGGTCAAAGGCGGGGCTACCCTTGCAGACCTCAACAGCTCACCAAAACTCATTGAGCAACCCTCCAGTTGAAATAATTGCCCACCCATGATCTAAGCACTTGACCACAAGCATTAGTTAAATACATTGTTCTAATTTATGAAAAAACTGCAGTCTTCACACTCACTGAGATTTTGTGACCTGATGACTTTCTCACCTACAACTGAGATACGGTTGAAATGTTCAGTGTAAGATCAAAATGCAAAATCCCTCTTAAAGTTTAATTCTATGTGCAAAAATAAAGAGACAAGTTATAGCCTCTCTGCAAATTTCTAATTCAGCCAGTCCCCTAAATCCTCTACCTCAAATCCCAGATCTCTCCAAACCAAAAAAAAACTCTGAAATCTGTTTCTTTTCTTGTTATTCTCTTTTGGAGTCTTAGCTCCCTTCAGGATTGCTATTACCAGCAAATACTGAGGTACAAGAAGAATCTCCAGGACAGGCCATTAACTGTTTCCTGGTCAGGAGAATTTAGGTGAGTCACATGATACCTGGGGAGACGTGCACAGCCAGGCATACTTACAGTTCAGTACCAGTGTGACTGCAATGTGATTGTTTATCAGAGGTCTGGAGTGACAGGGATCAGATCTGGATTTTTCAGCTACAGTTAGGTAGTTGCCATACAGGCAAGCAAAGGTTCAATTTACCAATCTAGTAAGAACAAATAATTTAATTACGTAGCTGCAAAACAGTTTAATTTGATTTTTGGAAGAAATTAGACCCCTAGTACTTTTTTAAAGCCTTGCAATTACACATTTAGCTGTCACTCACACCAAGCTTTCCATCTGAAAATCAATCCTTGATGTTATTTTAAACACATTTTTACAAGAGTTACAAACAAGCAGAAATATGTTTGATTCAAAATATTCAAAGGTCTGGACTACCACCCTGTTGCTGTTGTGGGTTTGGTTTGCCTATTTTTCAGAGGAGGGTTAACCAGGAGTCGGAGATAATAAATGCCCAGAATTAAGAAAGTATACAGCCCATGATATTTTTATATTACAATCATGGTTAAACCTGCCAACAAAGAGATTCTGTTTTATACAAAGATCTATTGATTCAAAAATCTAAATTGTTACTCGAGTGAAGTATCCCACTGTACATAGGCAACTTGAGAACAATGGGTAGGCCTGAGTGAGCCTGCATTCTAAGCAAAAAAGTCAGAAGGGAACCAAAGGGATAAGGAGGTGAACCTGTTTGAGCCCACACAGGATGCACACAGAGTCAAGGAGAGCATCCTAGAAAAAATTATCAAGGAGCACATCTGTGGGAGCCTGCTGGCTGATGTAATGCAGAGGGGTAACCAACATGGGTTTTTAGCAGACAGGTCCTGCCTGACTAAACTAGTTTCCTTTTATGACAAGGCCACCAATTGTTTAGATGCAGGAGTCAAGGTGGATGTTATCTATCTGGACTTTAAGAAGGCCTTTGAAATGGTATCCCATACCATCCTTATAAATAAACTGAGGAGATTTGCCTTGGATGATTACACGGTAGACAGGGTAGCAAACTGGTGCAAGGGTTGCACTCAGAGGGTGGTAGTGCAAGGGTTGGTGTCAACCTGGAAAGATGTGGGCAGTGGGGTCCCTCAGGGCTCAGTTTTTAGGCCGGTGCTGTTCAATATCTTTGTCGGTAATCTCGATGAGGGGGTGGGAAGCACCCTGTCCAAATTCATGGATGATACAAAATTATGGGGGTGCAGCTCATACCCTGGAGAAGAGGAACCAGATCTAGCCAACCTAGATAGGCTGGGGAAGTGGGCAGAGAACAACAGGATGCAACTCAATAAGGACAAGTATAAGGTGCTGTATCTAGGGAGGAAGAACTGCCATCATACCTACAAGCTGGAGGGCGACCTTCTCAGCTCCACTGAGGCAGAAAAAGATCTTGGAGTCACTGTTGACTCTAGGATGAACATGAGTTGCCAATGTGATGAAGCAGCTGGCAGAGCCAATCATGCCTTGTCATGCATCCGTAGGTGCTTCACAAACAGGTCCAGGGAAGTGATTCTCCCCCTCTATGTGGCACTGGTCACACCACAGCTGGAGTACTGCATCCAGTTCTGGACGCCGCAGTTCAAGCGGGATGTGGACAACCTGGAGAGGGTCCAAAGAAGAGCCACTTGCCTGATTAGAGGCCTGCAGGGAAGGCCCTACGAGGAAAGGCTAAGGGACCTTAACCTCTTCAGCCTCTCCAAGAGA
>NW_017728951.1:29905354-29909148 GCF_001723895.1 Crocodylus porosus | reverse complement strand
GGCACGCCCCTGCAGAGGCAGTCCAGGGCATGGCAAAGTGACCTGGGTGGAGTAGGGGAAGCCTTATTAGGTTCTGGGGACTTCCCAGAGCAGCAGTGGCGCTAAGCCAGCCACTCAGAACCTGGCCAGCAGACAAAGTGTGGTTCTGGCCAGCCAGGTTCCTTTTTCTGGCAGTGCACACTGCTGCTGTGTGCACCACACCACTTTTTCTAGAAGCAGATTTTTCTGACAACAGGATCTTCTGGTGTCAGAAGAACTTCTGTGCTGCAAATCAGCAGCTCAGCGAACAAGTGCATGCAAGCCATGTGCAATTTGCTATGCCTCGAATGTGCATACTTGTCAGGACACGCCCTCTGGACGTCTCCTGTGAATCATGTTTGTGAACCTAAGAGTGCTAACATTGTGTGGCACACTGCATAACTCTTACAAACTCCCTGGTTGAGAATCACTGCACTATACCTTGGTGTCTCCATGAAACAATACAACACTATGTAAACAATATGACAGCATTTGCCAGAATCCAAACCAGTGAAAAAGAATTAAAATCAAAACCAGCTTGCCTGAATTTAACTGATGCAACAGAGCTACACTCTGAATGTGTTTGTAGTCTCTGCATAGTCAGACCACCCTACCCATATTCTAAAGGATATGTTTGCAGGGTTTGCACTTTAACTGATGCTGTTCAATTAGATGTAGACCAAATCTAGATTAGATGCTCACAGTACTGTGCACTACATCAATAATAAATTGATTGTACTGATCTCTGAAACAATTATATGCATCTCCATCTTCTGAAAAGTTACAGTGTGTTTTGAAAGACATTTTCCAATGTTACTACTTAAGCTCTAAAAAATAACAACAACTTCAAGCTCCTGCTAATGCCTTTTGAAGTTACAGCAAATTGTTTCAGAGGTACCCACCACGTACACCGTTAGGTCAGCATTCCAAGGATGGTAATAAAAAAACTATCATTCAGCTGTCACCCATGTGAAACACTGCAAAAAAAGCCAGCCTACCTAAGGACACTCTAAAGGGGCCCAAAATAATCTAACCTGCATAGATACTTCATTACATACTTGGGAAGGAAGAGAAATGTACTTAGATTATCATAATAGCATCAGTATTTCATTTCAATTTACCTGAAGGACTAAAACCACAGGCCAAAAATGAAGCAACTGTATTTTGTCATTGGATAACCACAGCTGAATTCGCCGTATGTCACAGACAAGCGATTAGGAAAAAACACTTTTAACAAGGAAGAACAGTATTAGAATATGCACAATATTCTTAAATCTTGTGACAGATTATTCTAATTATTGTGCTACCATTTACTAGACTAGATTTTGTTAAAGTCACAGATACATATACTTAAGTAATATCTAGTACCAGTAAGCTACACTCCTGAATGTGTCTGTAGTCTCTGCATAGTAAGACCACCCTACTCATACGCTACAGGATATGCCTGCAAGGTTTGCGCTATCCTTTAAGCAATTACTTTGAAAAAGATACAGGACTATCTGTGTTTGCTGGAATATTATGACTTTGAGCCAAAGTCTGCAGGGTTCTTTTTCAAGCAAAGGGCCTGCAGACTATAATGAAGCAAAAATTTTTTAGTGATATATATTACTGGATCAACTGTAGAGTTGGAAGAGATGGTTTTTGGCTCAGCCAGATCAGGTCCTCTTTCTCCATTTTTCTCAAAGTTTTCCTTGCAACCTTCATTTCAAAGTGACATTTTTCCCCGCCATGTTAAATGTTACTCCTGTTTCTTTTAATTTGTTCTCTAATGACGCCTTACTGATGTGGGAGTAACTTGTTCCCTCTGTGGATATCATCTTCCCTACAGAGCATTCAAACTGCTAAAAGGTCCTTAGCTATTTACCCTGCAACACTAATCCTCTTATTTCTGACACTCGGCCCATTTTCATTTATGGAGTACACTGCAGTGCTACACTTTAAATCCAAAGATTTGTTCAGTCAAACTGTAAGAAAGAATGGTATGGCATACAGGTGATTTTCCTGTGCAACTGAGAGCTTTGAGCTCCCTCACAAGTGTAAAGCATGCTTAAAGTACATTTAAAAGTGTTAAAGGAGGACTTCTGCTTCGTAGGGGCAGCCTGAAATAGCATTATCAATGTCACAGTCCTATAGTTTTTCTATAGTGTAATGCACTCATTGATTACAAATATATTTTTATCAATATGGGATAACTACTGTTAAGAATTCTGTTTGCTGTTTGATGCTGCAGGGTTATACAGAACTTGACAGTATTTTTTACATATAATGTGTAGCAACTAACATACCTGTATTTTGTTTTGTTGCATTACCAGTTAATGGTTTTATTTGAAACTGATCCCTTGAATGAAATATGCATTTCATATTTCCCCTATAACTTGTCATTTTAAAGTTCGTAATTTTTAGGGAACAAGCTTAAAGCTGGTCCAGCGTAAGTTAAACAGAAATCTAATGATGCAATACAACATGGCAACTGAGAACCACCTTGGATCCCTTAACTATTCCCTTCCCAAACATTTAAATGATTTTGATTTGCTCTTGAAAGATGCGCATCTTTATTTAAGACTCCGCTATTTCTGTGGTATTAATAAATTCCTTAACTCTTGTGTAGTGAAGCTTTTGCTAATCAGTGCTATGTAGTTAATATCTGACCAGTTTTGAAGAAATACTTCCTGCTACAAAAACTGAGACCCACTAAAGCAAACCTACCTTCTGAGAGAGTCAGGAAATCCCTAGAATGTAATAGAGAAGAGAAGACAAAGAAAACTTCAAGTATCTGACTGTTTATACTTAATAAATGTCAGGCATTTAATACGTTCAAAACAGACATGTAATTCAACCTTTATTTATCTTTCTTTATAAATCTCCCAAATCCTCACCACCTTCTTCTTACAGTACCCAGTTCTGTCCATTCCTCCTTCCATGCTCCACTCTGAATTTCCAGCATGCTTCCCATTTACACCTCCCCATGTTTGTCCGCCTTCTGTTTGCTACCCCAGCTTTCCAAGATCTCTCATACATCCCCTGCATGTCCTTGGAACCATCCCCCACTTCCCCAAGCTTCACCCTCATTTCTTCCATGTTCCAGCATCTTCCCAGGCTGCCAGCAACCTCATCATCACCTTTCTCTGCTTCAACCAATCTCTTACCCCTTCCATGCTCCTCCTCAAAAACTGGATACATGACTCCAGGCCAGGCCAGTCCTACCACCTGGCTGGTCCTTCCCTCTTACATCACGCCATTCTACTCCCCCGTGAAGTACCGAGGGTATCTGCCCACAATAAAGCAAAAAGTATTTCTGAAGTCTGCACATAAAACTAGCTGGAGACATAAAAAGCCAAAGAGAGTATTGTTATTAAGTCGAAGTGTTTCCATAAAAAGTCCAAATGCTATTAAATTATTAGGAGAAGGGAATCTAACCCAGGCTGAATGCAGCAGACTTTCAGGAAACTCCATTTCCCTGTGGTGCAAGGATCTAAAATTAAAAACTGGCCTCATCCTACAAAAACGTGCTTTAGCCTTAGATGCGGGCCCCTAACCCGCATCCAGCATTTACCCCAGCACGGCTGCCCGGGGTGTGCTGGGCCCGGGGGGTTGTCCACGGCTAGTAAAAGAGGAAGGAGAAACTGAAGTGGTTGGCACGGGCCCTGGGCCGGCAGCTGCATCCCTGCTCCCAGACACACCCACCGCCTTTGACAGCTCCGCGCTCGCCCGCCCGGGCCGCACCTCGGCCGCAAGCCCACGGGTGCAGGGGGCCCCGGGGCGCTGGGGAGGGCGCC
>NW_017728951.1:29893509-29905029 GCF_001723895.1 Crocodylus porosus | reverse complement strand
CCCCGCGTCTCCCCACGCGGGGCTGACGGCCTTGCTGCGCCCGGGATGCTGGATCCCGCCCGGGGCCGGTCCGAGGGCGCCCTAGGCCACCCGTGTCCCTCGGCGCCCGCCACTGCCAGCTCAGAGGACAGTTAGGACGACGTTGTCAGCGACACGCTCTTGTCCTAAGTGCGCTTGAGAGTTGAGAAGACAGGAGCCGCGCGTCCAGCGACCTGTCTTCCCAGATCTTTGCAGGGGTGTTTCCCCCCTACCGAACCACAGGTCTTGGACCAGGGGCAGGCAGTTATTTTGGGCGGAGGGCTGCTTACTGAGTTTTGGCAAACTATTGAGGGCTGCATGACAGATAAATATTAATTTTCTAAATTTTTTAGGGGCACTGTGTGCGGGATAGAATGGCCTGGCTGGCCACATCCAGCCCCTGGGCCGCATTTTGTCCACCTTGTCTTAGACCAAGGTGGAGCCCTGGCCATCCAGGGCCATTATTTCAAATGATGTTCCTGCTGTTTTGTTCTGCATATAATTTTGGCGCCCCCACCCCCAATTTTTGTGCCCTAGGCAACCACCTAGTTCACCGGCTGGTTGGACTGGCCTTGGGAATCTCAACACCCCCGAGGGGCGTCTCTGCACCCTGCTGAATCTGCTCAAGATTTGCTTCCCCACCCTGTCCAAACTCAGTGACTCCCTGCCACGAACAGCTAGCAAGTGCAGCCGCTCCCCCTGTTGTAAAGGGTCTGGACTCACTGCACCAGTCCTGCAGATCAACTCGAGCAGGGTGCAGGGCCCTGCCCCAAACCACAAGGAAGCCAGAGGTGGGGTGCCAAGTGGCCAGACGTGCCAGATTGGGCAGCGGATTCAGCGGTAGGGAGATGCCAATAGCTGGACGTGAAGTCAGCGGCAGCGCAAAGTCACTGCAGCTGCTCCACCCAGCTCCATGGGGCCCCCCAAAGCACAGGGCCCTGGGGCAGTTGACCCGGTTCACTCCCCCACTCCAGGAATGGCTCTGCCTTCAGAAACCCAGTCCAGCCGGGCTTTCGGCCACACATCTCTGGGCTAAACAACAGAGAACAAATGCCACTTCTCAGAGTCTAGTATAACTCTTCTCTTGTCCCCCGGCTTTATATCCTGAAACAGAAGCACTTAAAATCTAACTGGCCTTAGACGGTCCATTTTTTTCATGCATCTTTGCAGAGATTTTTATTCTAAATAGCAAGTATAGTCTTCCTTTTTTATATCATGTCACTGCATCTATTTGTGATGCATTTCAAGGAGCTCAAGATAGCTTTAAGGATCTAGCTTTATCTTGCTGGATCTAAATCTATTTGGATTCGCATGGGGCTGCGTGCAAAAATGTTACAGATCCAGCCAAACCCAGCTACCAGATTTATGTCCTCCTTCTGTTGGTTTTGCACCAGGATATGTCAGAGCCTGGATTTTTTGATCAAGTAACAATTAAAATGCTTTCTCTTTTTTGACCATACAAGTTGGAAGCTAAAAATGCAGCAAGCTTCAGGTGTGTAAGTGCATTTGCAGTGCTATTAACAGGGATAAAGTGAAACTGGAGTAGCTAGCTGTACTTCTCTTCTTAAATGGTAGAAATTTTGGCCTTGGGATCAAAAAAGCAAACTGGATTCAACAAGATCTAGGTACTGAACATGGAGTTTTTTGAGCAATGTTTTTGGCGCACTTTGCAGCTGCTGTATTTTTCTGTTCATTTAGCTTTTAGAATTTGGTAAACTGGGGATTAAAAGTGTCAAGATCTACATGGATCTATATATCATATATATGTAGATTTTCTGCTGCTCCTGGGCTCCTGTAACATCAAGGTTCTTATTTTCTAGTGAAGTAGGATTAAATTGTTTTTTATTTAAATTGTATAATTTGGCAGACCGGGGACAAAATTGTTAAGGTCCAGGGGCCAAACCTGAGTTGCTGCAGTGTTCATGTGACAGGATGCATCTGCTGTCTGGGCAAATTTATCTGTTCACAAATGGAAGTTAACTTTTGAAAATGTGGGCCTTAGGAGCTTAATTTTAAACTGGGTTGGTCACTTATGGCTTTTCTAGCACTGAAAAACTGACAGCAGTTTTCAGTGGTGGGTGTAGTTAAACCATTCCAGAACATGGGCAAGGTACAATTGTATTTTACTCTATTTTAGTAACTGTAATATAATGGCATTGAATATGATTTGCATCATGTTTATGTTTGTGGCTAAACCATGTCTAATGCTGGTTCAGCTGGGTTTAATGATGATTGCTGCTTTTAGCAACATGGATTTTTTCTATATGTCAGCAAGCTCCTACAAAGTATTGGTTAGGCAGTGTCACAGGAGGTGGCCAATTCATGAAGGGAACTCTTTCATCAGTTTGGCCACCTCTATATATTTTCTTCGATAAAGAATGTATCAAGTAAAATCCTTCCTGTGTTCCTTCTATTCATCACCAATCTAGACAGAAACAAGTTGTAGGACAACTTAAATTCACTTCTAAATTAATTTGGTTTCTTCCTCTTGTCTGATTCTCACTGCAGTCTGATACCCACAATGCCAGGCAAGCTATTTATAAAACTTCTGCAGATACTAATAATTAAATGTAAACATACTACTTTACATACAACATATAACTATAATCAATGATAGAGATAGATAACCATTATATACATGAAAATAAACAGAACTGTCTTCATTTGCTGCCTTCTTTTAGTAAATTGTAATTGTGTTATTACTCAAATTTTCAGACATTTAGGAATCTCACTAAATGCATGCTATTGCATTTTTTAAATTAAATAAAAATAATGTCTATCTACAGTATAGGAATTAACAGTTAGTCACCTGTTTTCGGGCATCTAGCTAATGGCATCAAATTAAGCACATTCCATCATGCAAAATACTTATTACTTCTTACATATTTTATGGAAATAATTTCCTTCATAGAGTACCTGCAGTCCTTGCCCTCAGGGGAAGAGGTTGAACAGAGGTAGCCCCTAGTGCGTTTGCTCCTTTAAGAGCTAATCCTGCTCCCACTGAATTCAAAGGCCATTTTTCTATATATTTCAGTGTAAGATGACCAAAGTTCAAGTATCTGGAGCTGAAGGAAACAATAGGCAAAGAACAGAACAAATCTATTTTGGATAATATGATCTAAATTATGTTTACCTTAAAGTGGTCCCAAGGGGCAGCTCAAAGGACTCAATCTCAGCAAGGGCATTTTCATATACTTGGTCTTGATTTTCTTCAGAATAAAACTCTACCAAGCTTATCTTGTTTTTTCTAGCCACTGATAAGCACAAAACTGTTCAAACTTTAGGGAAAGACTTTTATTGGCATTACTATTAACAGAATGATTCTCTACTCAGCAAAATCAGTGATGCAAAAACAGGCCCTGCATTGACCTTGTGATTCCTGAGGACTTTGTGTCCAAGAATGTTGCACAGCTGCTGTTTTCCTGTCTCCTTCAATAGCATTTGCCAATTACTGTATGCCCAGTTCAGTAAGGTCTTTTACTGAAGCCTTATTTATTTTAATGGAAAAATAGTCATAAAAATATTGTTGTGTTAATAAAATATTCAATAATATTTTAGTGGTAATAAGTACTAAACCAAAAGCCATTTTAAATATTTATGCTTTTTCAGTTTTTGAGAGTTTAAAAATCACATTTTCCTATTTTCAAGTAATTGATTTTTCCCTTTTGCTTTGTGAAATACCCACACAAACAGGAAACTGACTGTACATATGGAAAAGGACTGTGAAATGCAGAAAGTTAACGTGACCAGCAGGGGTGGTGCAGGCACTTACCCTAGAGATCTTCAAAAGGAGATTGGATGCACACTGTGATGGAGTTATTTGACCCCAGCAGTCTTTCCTGCCCAGAGCAGGAGGGCTGGACCCAGTGATCTTATGAGGTGCCTTCAAGCCCTAAACTTCTGCAAATCTATAAACATGACATCTCAGATTTAGTAATTTTAAGTATCATTTACAACTATAATAAAAGAAAGTAGGGGTACACTGATGGAGATTTTGGGGACTGATAGTGATAGCTGATGTTTAAAGAGGCGTACCAGCTGATACCAATCTGATTTCCAAAACAGCTGCATGCTGCTGGTAAGTCTGCTGTGCTGGATAGGGAGAAGGGAGAGAAGGGGTGTGCAGAAGCAGATCAATGCCCCCTGCAGTGATGAGGGAGGGGGCAGGGGTAGGTGCTGCCTAGCCAGGGTGAGACAGGGTGCAGGATGGAGCCACGGCTTGTCAGTCATGGGGACAGCTCCCACCACTGCGTGCACCCCAGGATGGCATGGGGGGGCAGGGCATGTCCCCCCAGATCTGCATGGGGCAGGGTGGGTAGTCTGCAAGCTAGACCTGGGGCTGTTCCGGGCTCTTCTTGGTGGGGGCTCAGGTCAAGGCAGGGGCTATGCAGGGAGCTGCAGCCACCTCAAATTTCACCGTAGCCTACCTGTAGCCCCACTCCCAGCACTGCTGCTGCGTGCCCAGCACAGCCTCAGCTCAACGCCCTGCTTCCACCCATGTACCAGGAAGAGCAAAATTTAGGGGGGCTGCAGCCCCCTCCATAGGCCATGCTCTGAGCCCAGCCCCCACCAAGAAGAGCCTGGCATAGCCCTGGCTCCAGCCTGCAGTGGTAGCCTGCCCACCCTGCCCCGTGCAGATCTGGGGGCATATGTCCTCCCCATATGCTCCGGGTGTGCATGCACTGGCAGGAACTTCTGTCTCCCCCACAAGCTGCGGCTCCATCCTGCACCCTGCCCTACCCCAGCTGGACAGTGCCTGCCCCTGCCTCCTCCCTCATCATGGAGGCTGTTGATCTGCCCCCCCCACCATACCCTTTCCCTCCCCTCTCCTCTTCCACCACAACAGACTTACCACACAGCTCTCTACACTGCTAGGCTGGGCTTCTCACTGCCCACATGCAGGGGCATTTATTGGCCAAACTAGAGGCTGCCTCAGGCTGATTTCCAATACGGCCAATTTCCTTTACATCGGTACTGACCTGATATCGGACCTATGTATCGGTGCACCTCTAAAAGAAAGTTCTAACAAAGGGTGATTTTAAAATAGTATCCATTTGTGTTTTACACAAAATTCACTCTGTTTTCTGTGTAGGCTACATGTGAATGGACATCTGCTTCTACTCAGAGCACAACCAACTTCCAAGTCCTTGTCTGATCATTATTACAGTAGTGGGGGCCAACATTTTTGGCAGGTGTGCCACAAATTAGCCCAGCACTCTCCCTAGGTGCTGATCTTATAAGCTTTCTGCTTTTAGCCCCATGTTTCCTGTTTTCTGCCCCCTACCTTATCTGCCACTATACTGCTTGTCTCCTCTCCAGTTTGCCATGGTCCACACACAGGCTGCCCATACCACTTGTGGCACTTGTGCAACAGGTCAGCCACAGCTGGATTCCAGTAAGGAAAAATACTTAATATAGCTGCCTCAAATTAATATCAATCTCAGACAGTTTTGAAAAACAAATGAAGTGCCAGATTAATTGAGAAACAATGAATTAAAGAGTTGTTTCTTTGTAAAAAAGGGTATTTTTTTCTTGATTATGATTTTTCTCAAACAGACCTCTATACTAATTATACTTTAAACAACAAATTCAATTACCGCTTTGAAACATAAGTATTTCAGATGTCTGCTATGTTTGTGTACTAAGCAGAGCTTGTAACAAATCCTTTAGGTCTTTGCGTGCTTGTGATTGACTCATCCAGCCACTGGATGTCACACAAACTCAGACTAACAGTTCTGATCTTGATTCTGTTGGACACAAGATTAGATATTAACTTTCAAGTTATTGTGAACATTATAAAAGTTAATATAATAATTACAAAAGTTATTAAAAGGATTACCCAGTGGGTCTAATTTTAATATCTGTATTTCCTAGTTTTCTCCACTCGCACAGAATTTGTGAGTCAATGTCAACAAAGTTCATAAATGATACTACTCCACACTCCTGCCACTTCTCTTATAAGACCACATCCAGATATTGATGTGATACATTTTGTAAGCTACAACTGCCTTATCTTCGCAACTTCCATGACTGGAAAATAAAGCTGCCTACTGTTGTTGAATGGATGAACTGAATTTGATACATTCTTACTATAAGCAATGTAACCCTTTGCTTAGTAAGCAACATAAATTTTGTATGTGAAGTTGATGAGCCTGTTTCCAGAGTAAAGTACTTCCTCATATGTGTAAAGGTACCTCACCACAATATAGGTTCATTTTAACAGATGAATACAGACTATTGGGCCCAATCCCGAAAAACGCCATGTGCCTTCAATGTCATTGCCTGTAATATAAGTTGAAACCACCGAGTACATTTCTAGTTGCAGTGCACCATCAGTATGTCTACAGTACCCAGTTGTGTGTTCTTGGCCATGCACACCTGGATTTATTAAGTCTGCATGTGAGGTCCCACAACAGTATCACATGATTCATACCTATATTGAATGTTTCCATGCAAGCAATTCAGTTTCATGAGTTCATGACTTCAGGATTTCTATGCCAGGGTCCTTAGGGAATTTTTACATGGTAATTTTGGGTGGCTTGTGGAACTTTTCCCCACTGCACATTAACACCTCAGACTGGTTTTAAGTGCTTGTTATGCAGCTCAAAGTTATGCACTCCAACTTAGGTTTATCTCTGATCCATGTTACCCAGCTTGTGTTACACCAAGGCATAGCCACACCCCATCTGCCCTCCCTTCCCTCTCCCCTGCTGGCCCGAATCAGGCCCACTGTCCTCTCCCCAACCCTCCCAAGCACCCCAGATCTCTCCTCACTACCCCCCTCTCCTCCTACTTACTTGGGCTGCTCATGCTGTCTTTCCTGAGGGAGCAGGCAAAGATGGATTAACCTTAGGGTGACCACCTATCCCTAATTGGATGGAACAGACCCAGAATGGGAACATCAAGTCCCAGCCCTGGGCTGTATGACTGCAGGACATTTGTGCCCGATTCCCAATATCATGCAAGGAGTCAGGTTTTGCACAGGTGGGGATGTGTCCTGCTTTTCCATTTTGAAAAGATGGTCACCCTAGTTAACCTGCCTGCCTGACCATCACCACTGCTGCTCTCTGGGCCTCTCTCAGCCCCTCAGCCCAAAGAAGAGCAGCAGCCTGGCAGTGGTGGTGGCAGCAGCTGGGCAGACAGGTTAACCCTTCCCTGCCTGCTCCTCAGGATAGGCAGTGTAGGCAGCCACAAGTAAGTAGAAGGGGAGTCCAGAGGGGAAACTTGGGGGACAGAGGAAAACTAAGGCAACCCTGAGTGGCAGGGGGAAAACCCAAAATGTGAGGGGAGGAGGGGTAATTCTTACCTTTCAGTCCTACAGGCCCTGCTGGCCTGAAATGTGACTGCTCCAAACTGGAGCTGGCACTAACATCCATCAACATTTGTCACAGCATAAGGTGTAACAAGGGCCTTAGTGCCTCATCAACAGGAGACACTCTGGGAATTGATTTATGGTTCACAAGACAACTTACCTGTCTTTTCCATGCCCTTGTGCAAAGGTGTTCTTAGCTCTCCAACACATTTATCTGTAGCCCTCCATATTAGTCTGACCATTCCACTGGCAAGAAAGGGATCCTACATTCAGATTTTCTAATGTATTTAGGACTCTAACTCTCATGGCTACCTAACTTTCTTTGAGTATCTGGGCCTTATATTTGCCAAATAATATGGTTATCAACTGAGTGTCCATGACTACTGTTGTTTTAAGGGAACCCACCTACCTTTTACTGTCATAGGTCATGGAAACATATCAGACCCCCTCCTGATGAAAGAATTAATCACACACCTACCAGTGGCATAGAATAGTACAGTGTGCATGTTCAGGCTGAAGGGAAGATAAAGGCTTCCAAAATCATTTGGAAGCCAATGGGCAAATCACAGTATGTGGGCTGCTGCACCACACACAATACCTTTAAGGTGAATGGTGAGAGTCTTTGTCAGGTATCAAGACATCGCTCACTTGCAGGCCCAATAAAAGCAACCACAAATACTTTGCACATCACTGGGAATGAGGCCAGGAAAGCCAAAGAAACAGGATGCCTTGTGTGCCTGCATCCTTGCATCACAGTGTGACATGCTAAAGGAAATATGGTGCTGTTTGTTGTTGTAGTACACATACTATCTTTGCTACTACTTTCATGGCATTGTAAGTGAGATCAGTATTCTGTTATGTTTTAATAAAGGTTTGGATTTACTGAAGAGTCCCAACTACTTTTTTCCAAGCATTCACATGCCAACTACCAAACCATTTTATTAACAGATAAAAAGAATCAAAATAAATAGCATTTTGTAAACCATTGTTTGTCCCCCTGTATACAAGTTAAGAAAGTGTAAAAGTACAAAAAATCGCAAATGTGCCGAACTTTGTCATCAAGTAGGAAGCATCAATCATTAGTTTCACTGATAATGGAACTGGATGTCAGATGAGTACTTCTTCTCCTTGACCTCCACTGCATAAGTGTAGGCACTTGTACAGATGTAGAGTGAATGGGGAACATCATCCCTTCCCATTTCAGATTGGTTCATAGCCCAAACCCTGAATTGTCCATCAGCTATATTTCCTGCAGGACATAGTAGTGTGGAAGAGGCTCAACAGAAATGTAACGGTGCTGAAGAGGTCCAGAAGTTTGGAGTCTGGTGGCTATCAGGATAAGCCACCACCCATATAGCTCCTTCTCCTGCTTTTGGTCCTGCTCTCTTGTTTCCCAAATATGCTCAGAGTATTTTGCACCATTTCTACTCTCCTTTTCTGCTTTCTTCCTATCTCCATGTTCTACTTCTCCTACTGACTCTGGTAGTCCAGGTGTTTCCCTGACCTGTGACCAAAGTTGCTATGCATTCATGTAGCCTTTTCCTTTTTTCATGCTGATTCAGAATTCATTCACCAAGAGGCCTGAGTGGCTTCCTTGGCCCAAGAGAGGTCATGCAAAGGAAATGAGACAGCATATTATTTTGTCCCTGTCATGAAGCACAAGAAATCCCTCTTTTATATCTGTGTAATAGCAAGACCACAAATGGATACTTTTATCAGCTTAGTATGCCTTTACTTCATCTGTACACACTGACCTGCCCAAAACCTTAGGTCAAATATTTAAAAAAACTTTCCATTAGGAGGATGGTGAAGCACTGGAACAGGTTACCTAAAGAGGTAGTAGAATCTCCGTCCTTGGAGCGGCAACAGTGGCAATGGGTTCCCTTCCCTGCCTACTCTCCCAGGTCAGCACTGGCAGCCAAAAGTAAGCTGGAGGATGTGGTAGGGGGGTGATCAGGGATCTGAGGTGCTGGAAGGGGATGGGGGTTGCAGGCCCAATCCAGGGAGGCAGGGAGCCAGCAGGCTGGTCAGGGCTGGAGGGGGAATGGGAGTGGAGGGCAGCAGCTTGACTGTGAAGGATGGGAGGGCCCAATGGGAGGCATGGGAGGGAAAGTGGGCCCAATCTGGGGCAGTGGGGGGTGGGAAGGGCAGATGGGGTGTTCACACTAATATGTAGCTTAGAGTGGCTACATGTTAGTTTAACATGAGCTGGGTAACACAAATCTGAGATAAACCTAGGTTGGAGTAGCATAACTTTAAGCTACCTAAAGGGCACTTAAAACTAGTTTTACATGTTAATGTGTGGACAATCCAGGGATTAAGAGCTCCAGAAGCTGCCTAAAATTAACATGTAACAAGGCCCTAACACTTTGATCTCTGTAACCCAGTGCTTTAGAGATTAACACATTTTGGACAGACTAATAAGTTTAATATTAACTTTTTGGAACTATATAGATAACCTTTCACATGTTAGCTAGAAGTCCCCTGGAATGTGAGAGGTGTGTGTGATTCACTGCTGTTTACTGGAGATGAATCATATTTTTTTTTCTTTCCAACACTATCTTGGCATGATAAGGATTTGCAGGAGACATTATGCTACAGTTCATTATATATAAAATGATAATTTCTACTTAGGCAACCTACACACTCTTTTCCTGTTTATCAGAAAATAATCAGTTCAAGAAACCAGTTTAGTTTCAGAGGAAAATATGAATGTGGAGGGGAGGGGAGCTAAAAAATATGATGCAAGCATTAAGCAGACATTTATTGTTTTTAAGTTTGAAATGTTGTAGATCAACACATGTACTGACATTGCATGCCTCTATGTATGATTCATTTATCTCTTGTTCTTCTCCCCTCCAGGTCAGATCAAAGGAATCTTGGCTCTACCAAGACCACTAGATCTGTCACAAAAGCCTTTAAAGTGGCATTCCTAGCCAAACTTCATACTTTCTCTCTTCTTGTGCAACTCTTTCAAGTTATGTCTTCAGACAAGATGGAGTGTGTTTGGCTTCTTGTTCCTTTATTAAACTGGGAGGTGCTCAGATACTATGATGATAAAGACAACATAGGTAGTTATAAAGAAAGAACAATTGCCTAGATCACCTGGCACAAATACGCTCTGCATATCTAGGCCATAGTATTTGCATTTCTCATCTACTACATTTTTTAGGAAATAACTGCACCTTGTGGAAAAATCTGTCCCTCTCCAACTAGTATAATTCCAGTGGGAATAAATCTACATTTCTATTCCATTGAGTATTAGATATATTACATGAATTTTGGACTACACGGTTTCTATAACACCCTTGAAATGAAAAAGGACTAAATAAGCATAAATATAATAGCTACATGAGTTCCACTTCAATAGATATGTGAAACGTATCAAGAAGGTACCAAATTAGCTGATCCAGGTTGTAGCCATATTGGCCTAGAGGCAAAGAGGAACTTTTTTTTGCAAAAATCTAGTTAGTCTAATAAAAGATATCACCTATACCACAAGCCCTGATTCCAAATTAGATGGGACACTCCTTGTTTTCTTTTTCCACTGGCAACTGCATCTATATCAAATTTATCTTTATCTCTTGAATGTGGAGAGTCAGTTTCACAAATAGATTAATACGATGTAGGCATTTTTTTCTGCAGGGTCTTCAATAGTTTTGCAGAATTTCTTCATATAGAAATCTGAATAGACAAGGAGCAAGCAGGTCCCATAGATATTATACAAAAACAGTGCATTTTCTAATGCTAGCCTTCAGCGCTCTATTCTCTTATGTGCTAAAGCAGCGGTGCACAAAATACAGCCTTCCAATTGATTGTATCTGGCCCATGGCTGCCTCTGTGGCACTCTTCTTGGGGTCAAGCCCTGCCCAGGGCAGCCTGGGCCATTGGCACTGCCCCAGCCCTGACCCTGGACCCAGCCAGTACACACAGCTGCTTCCACAGCTGCTCCTACCACTGCTGCAGCCACTGGGTGCTGCTCAGCTCTCCCCACCTACTTCTCTTCCTCCTGGCCCTGCTGCATCACTCCAGGCAGCAGGTAGCATGGGGAAGTGGTGGTGGGCAGGGCAGAAAGCTGCAGGCAGGCAGCTCCTGCCGCAGCACACAGCAATGGAACAAGATATATTTGATATGTCCTCCACAGGAGGTTTATATTGAGCAGATTCTTTTTGGTATTGGTTGGTGGAACC
>NW_017728951.1:29870224-29878964 GCF_001723895.1 Crocodylus porosus | reverse complement strand
GTTTTACATGTTAATGTGTGGACAATCCAGGGATTAAGAGCTCCAGAAGCTGCCTAAAATTAACATGTAACAAGGCCCTAACACTTTGATCTCTGTAACCCAGTGCTTTAGAGATTAACACATTTTGGACAGACTAATAAGTTTAATATTAACTTTTTGGAACTATATAGATAACCTTTCACATGTTAGCTAGAAGTCCCCTGGAATGTGAGAGGTGTGTGTGATTCACTGCTGTTTACTGGAGATGAATCATATTTTTTTTTCTTTCCAACACTATCTTGGCATGATAAGGATTTGCAGGAGACATTATGCTACAGTTCATTATATATAAAATGATAATTTCTACTTAGGCAACCTACACACTCTTTTCCTGTTTATCAGAAAATAATCAGTTCAAGAAACCAGTTTAGTTTCAGAGGAAAATATGAATGTGGAGGGGAGGGGAGCTAAAAAATATGATGCAAGCATTAAGCAGACATTTATTGTTTTTAAGTTTGAAATGTTGTAGATCAACACATGTACTGACATTGCATGCCTCTATGTATGATTCATTTATCTCTTGTTCTTCTCCCCTCCAGGTCAGATCAAAGGAATCTTGGCTCTACCAAGACCACTAGATCTGTCACAAAAGCCTTTAAAGTGGCATTCCTAGCCAAACTTCATACTTTCTCTCTTCTTGTGCAACTCTTTCAAGTTATGTCTTCAGACAAGATGGAGTGTGTTTGGCTTCTTGTTCCTTTATTAAACTGGGAGGTGCTCAGATACTATGATGATAAAGACAACATAGGTAGTTATAAAGAAAGAACAATTGCCTAGATCACCTGGCACAAATACGCTCTGCATATCTAGGCCATAGTATTTGCATTTCTCATCTACTACATTTTTTAGGAAATAACTGCACCTTGTGGAAAAATCTGTCCCTCTCCAACTAGTATAATTCCAGTGGGAATAAATCTACATTTCTATTCCATTGAGTATTAGATATATTACATGAATTTTGGACTACACGGTTTCTATAACACCCTTGAAATGAAAAAGGACTAAATAAGCATAAATATAATAGCTACATGAGTTCCACTTCAATAGATATGTGAAACGTATCAAGAAGGTACCAAATTAGCTGATCCAGGTTGTAGCCATATTGGCCTAGAGGCAAAGAGGAACTTTTTTTTGCAAAAATCTAGTTAGTCTAATAAAAGATATCACCTATACCACAAGCCCTGATTCCAAATTAGATGGGACACTCCTTGTTTTCTTTTTCCACTGGCAACTGCATCTATATCAAATTTATCTTTATCTCTTGAATGTGGAGAGTCAGTTTCACAAATAGATTAATACGATGTAGGCATTTTTTTCTGCAGGGTCTTCAATAGTTTTGCAGAATTTCTTCATATAGAAATCTGAATAGACAAGGAGCAAGCAGGTCCCATAGATATTATACAAAAACAGTGCATTTTCTAATGCTAGCCTTCAGCGCTCTATTCTCTTATGTGCTAAAGCAGCGGTGCACAAAATACAGCCTTCCAATTGATTGTATCTGGCCCATGGCTGCCTCTGTGGCACTCTTCTTGGGGTCAAGCCCTGCCCAGGGCAGCCTGGGCCATTGGCACTGCCCCAGCCCTGACCCTGGACCCAGCCAGTACACACAGCTGCTTCCACAGCTGCTCCTACCACTGCTGCAGCCACTGGGTGCTGCTCAGCTCTCCCCACCTACTTCTCTTCCTCCTGGCCCTGCTGCATCACTCCAGGCAGCAGGTAGCATGGGGAAGTGGTGGTGGGCAGGGCAGAAAGCTGCAGGCAGGCAGCTCCTGCCGCAGCACACAGCAATGGAACAAGATATATTTGATATGTCCTCCACAGGAGGTTTATATTGAGCAGATTCTTTTTGGTATTGGTTGGTGGAACCAGAGCGTGCTCCGTCCACTCCATGCATTGACCTGGTATTGCAGTGCTTCCAGGACCGGTGCAAAAAAACCAAAAAACAAAAAACAAAAAAAAACCACAGGGCTCCAGGTCCATGTCCCAGCCACCTTCCACCCACCCCACTCACCAGGCACAATGAGCCTGTAGACAGCTGAGTGGGTGGAAGGCAGCTCCGCTGGGAAACTATGCACACTGGCCAGGGTCAGGGCCACGGCCAGGGCCAGTAGAAGCACAGCTTAGGCTGCCCTGGGCAGGAGTGGGCAGGGCTTGGCACCATATGAAGCATCACAGGGGCAGCCGTGGGCCAGATAGGGGGACAGGCTGCACCTGCACCATGCTGCCTGGGCAAGCTCTGCTGCACGCACCCCCTTGCCCTCACACTCCAGCTCTCCACCCATCCATAGCCAGCTCCCAAGACCAGCATGCAGGCAGCTTCCCACCCCTGTTACCCCCCTCGCACACATGCACCCTCCCCCCCCACAATATACAGAAGTAAGACTTTATTTTGAGCTGTTATGCAATCGCTTCTATATATACTAGTCGAAAAAACATAAATCAGGACAAAAATATTTTTTGAAATAAAATTAAAATGTTATAGTAGATGTTTGTTTTTTAATATTTTTTATCGATAATTTGTTAAAATGATATCTTCTGAAAGATTTTGTGCGTGTGGCCCTTGAAAGCTCACCAAAACTCATTAAGTGTCCCTCCAGCCAATAATTGCCCAGCTCTGTTCTAAAGTGTCTTTGTTGCAAAACAGTTCCCC
This sequence comes from Crocodylus porosus, assembly GCF_001723895.1. Lineage (NCBI taxonomy): Eukaryota > Metazoa > Chordata > Crocodylia > Crocodylidae > Crocodylus > Crocodylus porosus. Next base: position 29,876,275 of record NW_017728951.1, on the reverse strand, counting down.
AATAAGGACCTTGCAACATGTTCACTTGCAACAGTTGTAAATAATTGGAATGTAGTGGCCTACTAAAGTTAGTATGTTAGGAGATAACTCTCCCCTGAAAGGTAATAAGTAAGAAATGGTTAGGGTGACCATACGGGACAAAGAGAAATCTAGCTACCTGCCCCTGCCCCTCTCCCATCCCTCACTTGTTGCAGGCTGCAAGGAGTCAATGGCCCATTAATGACCGATTGTTCTATATTAACAATCACCTGTGAAGTAACAATTAGTGTTAATAGGGCTTCCTATATCACAGCTCCTGCCACTCTGCCTTCACACCCTGCAACCCAGACTCTCATTTTAATTTTCACCAGACAGCTGGAACTAAGGTCCAAAATATGGGAATGCCCCAGCTGATCTGAAACATATGAACACCCTAGCAATGGCAGGAGAACACTTAACACATGCTAAACTGCTTGAACATGGGTCTGCTTGCATTTAACTGCACTAAATGTTGAATGTGTGATACCATGCTAACACTTGATGTAGCAGCTTGGGTCACCCAATACCTAAATGAAGTTCTCTTCTTCCACAGATGAGGGCCATGGCAGGAAATGGGCTCACAGCGCTTAAAATGCCAGCCTTCATTCATTCAAGTAGTAAAATATGTGCTAAGTGCAATTGAATGGCAGCAAAATTAGGACATTTCACTGGAGGCGTATCTCCAAGTGTATTAACTAGGCCTGTGTGAAGCAGCTAGTATTCACTTCAGATTTGGATTCGACTGATTTGGGGGACAGTGATTCAATTCGGTGATTCAAATCACTGTCCCGAATTTATTCGGCCGAATCTGATTCAGAGATTTGGTTGCTGCTGAATCTCCGAATCTCCAAAACACTTAGGCTCATCTCCCACCCACTGTCCCAACCCAGCAATGGCTGCCCTGCCCGCTCCCAGCTCTTTGGGGAAAAAAAGCCCCAACTCACTGGGTACTGCCAGGCGGGGGGCAACTCCCACTGGCCCCTACTGCCCCACACTGCATGGGGGGCTCTGCACAAGCGCCCTGACCCCCCCTACTCCCCCAGCCCCCACCATGGCTACCCTGCCCACTCCAGCTCCAGCCCTTTAAGAAAAAAAAAACCTGACTCACCTGTTCCTGCCCAGTGGGGGGCAATCCCCACTGCCCCCACTGCCCCATGCCATGTAGGGGGCTCTTTCATGAACCCTCTGAAACCCCGAGGCCACTGCAGGAGCAATGAGTCTGGGGGTGGGGGTTGGAGTTCTTTTTTCTTAAAGGGCTGGAGCTGGAGCAGGCACAGCAGTCACGGGGGAGCTGAGGGAGCAAGGGTGGGAGTCAGGGGGCATGACAAAGCCCCCACACAGTGTGGGACAGTGGGGGGACAGCAGGGATCACCCACCACACCCAGCAGCACCCTGTGAGTGAGGCTGTTTTTTAAAGCACCATAAGCTGGATGGGCAGAGCAGACATGGGGGGAGGACTGGGGGAGTGGGCGGAGGTCAGGGGGGCTGGAGGAGAGAGGAGGAGACCATGGGTGTAACCCCTGCCAGGCCCCATCCCCTGCCTGCTCCCTCAGCCTCCCAGCCTCCTACTTACCTATCCCCAGTCAGGCTCCAGCTACCTGCTGCAGTGAGTGGGGACTGCCCAAATCTTCAAAGCTCTCTGAATCTTTTCTAAAGATTTGGAGAGCTTTGAATTGATTCAGACCTTTTTATTGGTCCCCTGATTCAATTCAGATCTGGAGATTCAGCCACCGAATCGGGCTGAATCTCCTCCGAATCGAATCACCACCTGAACCTTTGCACAACCCTAGTATTAAGTAGCACATGTTCTGCTATTCTCTGATCACTTCACAGAGATAATACAAGCAATTTGTGGTCCCAGGGCTGGGTCCCACAATCAGCCAACAGTCAGTCCAAGGCCTGGCACCACACCAGAGTCTTGAACTGGGTCTGGTGGAGTGCAGGTAATTTGTAGGAGCTGTAAACATGGGGGCCAAGTATGGTCTCCAGACTGGGACCAACAATCAGCTTCTAAAATAACATGTTTGCACTGTACCAGAGCCAGTTCAAGGTAGGTGTAGTACCAGGACTGAGATTAACAATCAGTGAACTGGAGATCATGTTAGAGATCACAGTAAGCATTACCACATGACTGCTCAGAAAGCATTCTAACTTTTAATAGGGTACAATAATACTTAACGACAATCCCAATAAAACTCATTCTAATTGTCCCATGCAACAAGGCCCTGAGTCTCAAGAGAGGAACACAGAGGATATGCTTATACCACAGTAGCAGTGTGCCCTAGCAGGAATGTTCCCAAGCACACCACACTTTCCCAGTTCCACTTGCACTTGGCAACCTCACAGCTACACAGGTTAGGCAATTCCAGGATCATCCACATGAGCTGCTCTCAAAACATGCTGGAGACCAAGGTCTTGAACACAATTGCAAGGGACTAGCTCAGTGCATCTCCAAGTTCAGCATGCACAAATAGGAATGGATGAGTAGGATTGGCTCAGGGTTATTTCAAGCAGGATATGTGCTGCTGCTGCAATGTAAATGTACCCCAAGGGTCTGCATCCAATCTTCTGTCAGTTTTCACTAAGTTTCAACACATTTACACTAGGGCAGTGCAAAATGGCACCATTCTACTTTGACTTCTGTTTCAATGGAACAGTACTTCATTTTGAGTTTTGTTTCATTTAGAAACCACTGTTCCGTTGCAGATGGTGGCATTCAATCCATCTGCGCCTGGAGCTTGGAGAAACCCAGCAGCGGGAGGTTCACCTTCAGGAACACAAGCTGCTGCACCAAACCAGGATCCAAACAGGTGCAGTGGAGTGTCACTACATCCTCAGGAATGCTGAACACCCTCTCACTTGGACACCTGTCCATGGACAGGACAGGTGTTCACAGGCAATCGTGTCAAGATCCGGCCACATCTGGCTGCAGCTTGCAGTAGGCCAAGGGGTCGCGCAGAAGCTGTTCCACATGCTCGGCAAGATAGGTAGCCACCAAGGCCTGAGTGCTACCTACATGATGGTGGGGTCTCGTGCCCCCAGACCCTACCATGGAAGCCATGGCCTTGGCCCACTTTGGCAGCACCTGTGGTGGAGGAGAAGACTGGCTGGTGGATGGTGTGGGACAGCATGGGACAGTGGATCCCCACCTCTCCCATTCTGCCTCCCTGACTCTCTTCACCAGTACCTCCATGTATTAATTCAGGGTTTGGCTGCTGCATACACTGCCCTTCACCCTCAGGTCACACATGGCAGCCAGCATGTGGACCATACTGGTGTGCAAGGGTTCAAGCCATTTCCTGATGCCCTCCTTCAGCCACCTCACCAGTGCCTGGACGTCTGGTGACAGTGGTTTGCCCCAGCTGGGAGCAGCGATCCTCTGCAAACTTTCCATTTGGCTCTGAGGTTCTCTTACTACAGTATGCCTGGCTAAGGAGGGCATTGCTAGTGCTGAGGGCCTCAGTGGCCTCAAGGAAGGGCTTGAGGACCACCAAGATCTGGGAGATGGTATCTCACTCAGCTCTGTTCAGGGGGCTGCTGATCCCAATCTCCCTGAGCAAGGCCATCTCATGGATGGCCTTCTGTTGCTCCACCAGCCTCTCAAGAATCAGGTATGTGGAGTTCCACCAAGTCTCCAGATCCTGCATGATTTTGTGCTGTGGGATGTTCAACTCTGCTTGTTTGTCCCGCAGCATCTTGCTCCCCCTTGATGCTCCAGTGGACGTAGCCTACTACCTTCCTGCATTTGGAAATAGGCTTGCTGGTGGTGTGGGTGCCATCACTGGCAGCCCTGTACCCCTCCAAGGCAGCCCTGACAAGCAGGTGCAACTTGTGTGCCACACAGCAGATGTCAGCAAAGTTGGCATTACAGACTGCCTTGACCATATTGGCCCCATTGTCAGTGACCATGAACCCAAGGGCAAGATCGCCCTTCCCAATGATCCACCCCTGCACTAAGCAGTTCATGGCCCCTATGATCTCAGTTGCCACGTAGGACTCATCCATCACCTCTGCTTGAAGGAGAGCCCACTGACACCCTGACTGGTCAGACCAATGCACTGTGAGGGAGAGGTAGGTGTGATCTCCACCCCAGCTGCTCCAGATGTCCAAGGTGAAGTGTAAGGCCACCTGTGGACCTGACTTGTGCAGCTCCTTCCTCAAGTACTCCCTGCATGCCTCATACAGGAGGAGCACCATTGTTCTGCTGAAGGTGGTACATGCAGGCACTTGGTAGGATGGGGCAACGCATGCCATAAGCCACCTGAACCCTGGACGTTCAACTAAGGAAAAGGGCTGGCCATCCATAGCAAGCATCTCCCCAGTGTTCTGGATGATCTCACTCGCCCTTGCAACACGCCCCACTTTTTGTCCCCATTTCCCCCACTCTTTCAGGGTGGCCTGCCTCTGCTTTGGGGGGGCTGGGGGCTTTGGAGCAAGAGGGGGACTTCCCTTTGGGCATGCTCCCACTGCTGCCAGGCTCAGGAGGAGCAAGGGCAGGGGGTGGTGCCTGAGGAGATGCACCAGCATCCCCATGGCACCCATGTGTGGCTGGTGTTGGCTCGGCAGTGCAGGCAGATAGCATATGTGGGACCATATGTCAACACAAAATGATCCCAGACCACACTACCTACTTACTTCTGGGGTGTGGGTGCACATGTGGATGCTGCAATTTCCCCCTCTTCTGCAGGCAGAGGCACAGCAACTGGAGGAGTGTACTCAGCTGAGCCACTTACCTCCACAACCTCTACCTCAATCTCCTCTGAAGTGCTTTCTGGGGAAGGAGACCCAGCTCTAGGGGAAACTTGAGGGGTGTGGAGCACAGACTCAGATGATTTCCCCGTCCTTCCCCAGAATTTCCCTTGCTAGGGCACTGAGATTCAGATCCAGGTCCAGCTCTTCCTCTAGCACTGGAAGGCTCAGCACGGGAAGTGAAATGGGGGCGGAGGAGATTGTCATGCTGGTGCTGGTGCTGCTGCTTGTTGTCATGGTGGTGGTGGGGTTATGGCTGGTGCTTGTGGAGGGGATGCAACCTCAGGCACAGGCAGTGGCACTGGCACTGCTCCTCTCTCCTTTCTGTTTGTGGAAGCCTTATCCCTGCTAGCTAGAAGAAAGAGGCTGTCTCAGTTTAGTGGGGGTGGAAACCTATACCTCTCCCTCTACCCCTCTTCCGCCTCTCCCTGAAGGCTTGCCACCACCAGCCTTTCTACCACACTTCATGGTGTGTTTCATAATGTCTTGGTTTTATACAAATATATATATTTATTCATGTTCGTATATAAATTTGATAATGTGTGTGTGGTGCAAAGTATAAATGTATAAAAACAAATATAAATATATCTTTCTTCCTATACACATTCTAGAATGTATTCATGCTGCAAAGTATAAATATATAGAAATAAAATTAAAATGCATTTCCCTTCCTATATAGATTCTATAGTGTCATATCCTAACCCATATAATTATAAAATTTGACCTAATTTCCCATAATGTCCTCATGGTTAAGCTGGGGAATGGTGGCCTTGATCATCATACAGTCTAATGGCTAGGCAACTGGCTATGGGGTCGGACCCAAAGAGTACTAGTTGAAGGGAACAAAACATGGCGCAGGGTTACCAGTGGAGTCCAAAAAGGGCTCGGTACTCAGGCCAGTACTCTTTAACATTTTCATCAACAATCTAGATTTGGGAGTCAGATGTGAACTGGCCAAGCTTGCAGACAATACCAAATTATGGGGGAGGCCTGTCACACCACAGGACAGGCTGGGAATACAGGCCAACATGGACACACTCTCAAGGTGGGCTGACCAAAACCAGATGGCCTTTACTGCAGAGAAGTGCAAGGTGCTGCACCTTGGTAGGAAGAACCCTCAGCATACTTACAGGCTCGGTAGTGCTACACTCGCTAGCACAACAACTGAAAGGGACTTGGGGGTCTTGATTGACCACAAGATGAATATGAGCCATCAATGCGATGCTGTTGTGGGCAAAGCTTACCAAACTCTGGTGAGCATGCACCGATGCATCTCAAGCAAAA
>NW_017728951.1:29861461-29869844 GCF_001723895.1 Crocodylus porosus | reverse complement strand
AAAAAACAGCTGGATTTATTTCTTGCTGGGGTCACTTGATCCCAGCTGACTTCCTGCCTATGGCAGGGGGGCTGGACGTGATGATCTCATGAGGTCCCTTCCAGCCCCTAATGTCTATGAAATCTATGAAAATTGAAGAGAGTAAATCAATAAATATAATAATAAAATAAAAGCATCTGAAAGAAAGAAAAAGTTATTCTGGAATCCCTCTTGCTAGGCTAGGCTAGGCTAGCAAGGAGGAAACCCTTCAAATCAGTGCTAGTAGCCTTCATTGTCCAACACTCCTGAGCTGCTGGAAGACAGCTCAGTAACTCAGACCCCAAGGCAGAAAGCAGGCCAGTTCAAATTATGCTGTCTTTTATGCAGTTTTTCCATCCCTCCTCCAGAGCACCGGGATTGGAAGGGATCATGAGAAGGATCACAGTCACTGGCCAGCTACACAGTCAATATGACAGCAGTCCTTCTCTCCCTTCCCCCTCCTTCTCCTTACTTTCTCTTTCCCAGCAGGCAAGCCCAGCGTCAGCTTTGAAACTGAAAATGTTTCGACTGCCCTCTTTTTGTTTTGAGGCTGTTTTGACGCCCTTTGTTTCATTTCAATTTCATTGTTTTGAACGCAAAATAGGTCAAAACAGCATTAAAACGAAATGGCTGGTAAAATTTTGCACGGCCCTAATTTACACATGTTGATTTCTTGGCTCAGTTTCAGTCATGCCTTGTATTTTCTAATCACTCTTTAACACAGTAGACAAAGATCTAGTGTCTTGCTTATCACTAGTTATTTCCTGATGTTTCATTGACAACTGGTTACACATGGGGCACCAGAATCTCAGTTTGTGCTCAGGGCTCATCTATTAAAGTCAATGGAGCACCATAAATTCCCAACAACTGCAAAAACTACAGACTTCAGCAGAGATATTCCTGACTCACATCACTTAAATGAATCAGGAATCAATCCCATCACTTATGTTTTCATACTGTTTTCTGTAAGTAAGAAATAAATACCATTTAATTTCTATTGCAACATATAAACCATGTAATAATACTTATCCCTAGGTCTAGGCACACTTGACAAATAATTAAAAATGCTATGCAAATCAATACATGTTATACATTTTGAAATATCAACAATGTTTTAAGTTATTCAAAATTTTGAGATGTCATGAAAATCTGATTATAACAGCCTCCAAGGCAGATTATCAATTGTTCATTAAAATTAAATGCTGATACATTAAAAACATGTATTCTGTTAATGCTTTTAAAGACCTATATGCCTTAAGGAAATTTTTCAAAAGTGCCTGTGTAACTCAGAAACCTAAAGAGTTTATTTTCATGTGGAAATTAGCATCAACATAACAATTCTGAGTTAATAATTGTAAGCAGCTATGCCAAAAAAACATTCCCTGTGTGGACACTTTTATTCTAGACTATAAACATGTTTTTGTCCTAGAATAAGCCCACAAAGATTGCTATTCTGGAATAGCTGTAGCCTTTTAAAGTCATACTGTAACTTACTCAGGAATGGCTGATCAACATAGAAAAGATGCAAGTTTCATTTTCAGACGTGAATTACTGAAAAAGAATGCACAATTTTTGAGAGTGGGGCTCAGGTGCTTTTGAAAACTATACCGCTTATGTAAGCACAAACTTGAACCAATTTAACATTTAGTTAAACCAGTGCAAATCCATATAGAGACATGTAGTTCAGTCCACTGGCTTATCACAGTTTAGTTGGACTCTCTTCCTATATTATTTAAGTTGAACTGAAGAAATGTCTGGTTTAAAGTACAAGTGCCTTCACTTCCTTTCATTCTAATGTAACTTTGTCATTTAAAATAAATCATAGATTCATACATTCATAGATTGTAAGGCCAGAAGGGACCTCAGATCATCTGGTCCAGCCCCCTGCACAAAGCAGAAAAAATAACTAGGGGTCAGGTGGCTCCAGCAAGGTGACTGCCTAGTCTCCTCTTGAAGATTTCCTCTTGAAATCAGTTAATTTACTGTGGCTCTGCATATAGTCAGGATTCATGGTTGCATATATACTACATACATACTACAATTTTATCGCTCAAATTTCCCCACCTTCCCTCCACTGAAGACAGCAAAAGAATGACTTAATGTAGACTGTACTGCAGGGGTCAGTTGATGTTTTAAGTATAGTACTGTGTCACCTAACTCTGGCCAGAGCAGGTCCATGCAATAAAGGTTTACCAAAGGAAGGTCAGAGTCCTGTGTATATTGGTGCTGCAAAGTGATGGGTGAAGGGGAAGGGGGAAGAGGACAATAAGTGCATAACATATATTGTATCACACTTCTTCAGGAGAACTTTTTTTGACATAATGCTAATCATTCATGGTAAGATATTGCAAAAGATCCCCGATCCCCCCTGCCATTCTGATTTAACATTGACCTTATAGGTATTGTTAAAATTATTCACTTGTTTTTTAAAACAACATTCTAGGGCACAACCATTTCTTCCAGCATTTTAAGTGTACAATTACACAAAACTGCTTCAGAAACAAAATAGGAAATGTTGCTAAACAAAAGGGAATGTTTACTTAGAAATACCAAGGCCATTTGTTTATATTATGAAATTGTTTGTGGTCAGAGACTATAATTAAAAGGTGATGTGAATCATTGATCACAAAATAACTTTATAGATAAGAAACAAGTGCAGTGCTGGATGACTGTATTATACATTAACAACTTTCAGTAGCAGCTTTTGCTGATTCATTTGGCAGGAAGTGAACTGGCAAGGGAGATTTCTAGGGAAGGAACAATCAACAATATTTTCATATATAATAACCCCCAGCTACTGTATTGTTCTCACAATGCTTAATAATGAATGCTTTCCTGTTTTAAGAAAAAAACATAAATCACCAAAACAAAGGCAAATTGGATTTAGCATTAAGTAGTTATAAATATATATGTTCTGGTAAAATGTGGGGTTGTATGAATTAGTACAGTGGAAAATTAGCAAGTGTTACTTGCAAAATTACTATACATTTGGGCATTAAGTAATATGATGGCCATTAACTCCTATCAGAGGCAAAATCTTGTTCCATCCTCATATCTGTGAACAGGGAGGTTGCTAAATGCAGCAGAACTAGCAGACTTTGCTTTCCAGAGGAACCAACTTTGGAATACCCAGTACAAGAGATCAAGTGCTTCATTCATGCCAGAGATGTAGTCCTCTGCGGGGTCCTGGTGGGTAAGTTATGGGAGAAAAGTGAATGTGGGATAGAGGTAGAATAGAACTAGGGTTGAAAGTAGTTCTGCTATGTAGCTCTACCAACCATTGGCTCCTGTGAAGGAATAAAGAAGGCTACTGCAGCCTGCAAGCTGTAATTGTTGCTAGTAGACAAGTAGGAGAGAGCATGATTAGCTTCCTTGTGCAAGAAGACCTAGTTTAGTACCTTACCAGATCAGGTGTCTTTTGGACATTAAATAGATAAGAATTTATGCCATTCAGTTTTATGAGTAGCAGCAATAAAAGCCTATGGATCTATCTTCAAGAGCATGGATGGTGAAGGAACCTCCCATTGTCAAAGATTCCAGAAAAAGTTTTCCCTCTTCCTCTCTCTCATTTTAAATTAAGGTCAGGGGCTAGCTGCTTTCTAGGCCTGTGCAGAGCTTCGGCTGGCCAAATCCCCAAATCCAAATTGAATCAGGGGACCAATAAAAAGGTCCAAATTGATTCAAAGCTCTCCAAATCTTCGGAAAAGATTTGGAGAACTTCAATGATTTGGGCTGTCTCTACCCGCTGCAGCAGAGAGCTGGAGTTGGACTCTATGTCAGTAAGTAGGGGTGGGGGAGGGGGGCCTGGAGGAGAGAGGAAGGGACCATGGGGGGACCCCTGTCAGGCCCCATCCCATGCATCCTCCCTCACCCCCTCCTAAACCCTGCCCACTCCCCCAGCCTCCCCATGGCTGCCCTGCCCACCCCAGCTCCCAGTGCTTTAAAAAAAAGTACCGACTCACCAGGTGCTGCTGGGCAGGCGGGCAATCTCTGCTGCCCCCCACTGCCCTGTGCTGCATGGGGGGCTCTATCATGAGTCCCCTGACCCTCCCCGCTCCCCCAGCCCCGCCCCCCACTGTGGCGACCTGGCCCACCCAAGCTCTGGGCCTTTTAGAAAAACAAAACGGAAAAAAACCCCTAGACTCACCAGCTCCTGCAGCACCTCAGAGCTTTGGAGGGCTCATGGAAGAGCCACCCACACAGTGCAGGGCAGCAGGGGTAGCAGGGATTGCCCCCCACTGGGCAGGAACTGGTGAGTTCAGGGGGGGTGTTTCTCAGAAGGACGGAGCTGGGGCAGGCAGGACAGCCATAGGGGGGTATGGACAGTGGGCAGGGCACAGGGGGCTCATGTAAGAGCCCCTCCCATGGAGCTTGGAGTAGTGGGGGTCAGTGGGGATCACCCCCCACCCAGCAGCACCCAGTGAGTCAGGGCTTTTTTTTCCCAAAGTGTCAGGAGCTGGGGTGGGCAGGGCAGCCATTACCAGGCTGGCAGAGCAGGCAGGGGACAGGCCTATGTAATTTGGAGATTCGGCACCAGCTGAACCTCTGAATCTGATTTGGCCAAATCGATTTGGGAGTGATTCAAATCACTGAATCAAATTGCTATCCCCCAAATCGGCCAAATCCAAACCCGAAGCAAATACTAGCCGCTTCTCACAGGCCTACTGCTTTGTGTGTTACTGTCTCTAACTGATTTCATATTTTCAAGTTAAAATCAAAACTACTGGGAATGAATATGGTTTCAATTAGTTTGGGGGTGTAGGTTGTAGCTGTGTTGGTCTAAGGACATAGGAAGACAAGGTTTTTTGGGTAAATCCAATATCTTTTATTAGACCAACTCAAATAGTTAGAAAAATTCTTCTTAGCAAGCTTTTGGGCACAAACACCCTTCATCAGGTGCCCAAAAACTTGCTTAGAAGAATTTGTCCAATTATTTGAGTTGGTCTAATAAAAGATATTAGATTTACCTAAAGAACCTTTGAATGAGTTTGAAATTTACTAAGCAGTTTCATGGCAGCTACATACCATCTGCAGGGTGAGTCAGCCAATGGCAAAATGGCTTCTAAGGAAACATTTGTTGCCAGCAGAAGCAGGAACAGAAGAGAAGTGTAGCCACGTATGACGGTTCCCTTCATCAGCAATCTCCAGGATCTGAAAAGTTGGGAAGCCACAAACTCAAAATACTTTCACATGAGAATTAAATTACTTTCAATGCTGCAAGAACAGGGGTTGAAATGAGCTAGCTCTCAGCAGCTCAGCAGACTGATACTTGTTAGTGGTGGCTGCAATCTTGTGCTCTAGAAACCTAAGTATCAAATTAAAAAATAAGTCAAATTAAAAGAAAAACTTTAAAATGTCAACTCAAAATAAAGAGAGCCAATTACTTGAATCTGAATTTGAATCCCTACCTCTGAGAGCTGTGTACTTTCCTATTCATCTCAGTGATGCCTGACTTCGATGCTTACAGGTATGGACACACATTCCAAGAGGGAAATTCTAAAAGGGCAGCAGCTGTTACATTCTTATTGCATGTGGACAAGCTGGGAATGATACAAAATGTGTCCAATCCACTCCAGTTTGCTGGAGTGGTTTTGCTACATTAGTATCATTCCCAGGTTATCCACATATAAAAATTAGAATGGGCCTAGAGTGGCTACATGTTAGTTTAACACAAGCTGGGTAACACAGATCAGAGATAAACCTAGGTTGGAGTGGCATAAATTTAAGCCACCTAAAGACTGCTTAAAACTAATTTCACATGTTAATGTGGGGACAATCCAGGCATTAAGAGCTCCAGAAGCTATCTAAAATTCACGTGTAATAAGGCCCTAACACTCTGTAGCTTAGTGCTTTAGAGATTAACACATTTTGGACAGACTAATAAGTTTATAATCAGCAGGAATCCTGGTTTTCTCTGATAAAAAAATCACAGATTCTCTGACAAGAAATCACAAATTCTGTGACAACCCCCTCTCCCCCAAATCCATTATTAAAATTAAAAGCCCTTTGCAGCACTACCCCTCCAACCTTGCTGGTGCCCCTCACACCCTCCCAGTGCCTCTCCCAGCCTTGCTGGTGTCTCTCACTGCCCCCAAAGCCTCCCTGCAATACTGCTGGTGCCCCTCACTGCTCCCACAACAGTCCCCCCACCTTACTTGTGCCTCTCCCCCCCACACACACACACAGCCTTTGCCCCTCAGCCCTGCTGGAAAGGGGCCCCCAGCTGCCAGGGCTATGGGGCCAGGGCCCCAAGTCTGCAGCTCTCTGCCCCCAACAGCAGGAAGCTGCAGCAGAAGCAGCATGGAGCCAGCTGCCCCACTGCTGCTGTCTGTTTGGGCAGGGTCAGGGCTCTTGGCTCTCCCCAGCCCTGCCAGTGCCCCCAGCCATGACCTGCAACCCTCCAGCCCTGCCAGAGGGGCCCGCATCCCCCTGCAAGCCTCACTTACCTCACAGGCTCCAGGAGAAGAGTGAGGATGAGCTGAGTTGAGCCTCAGGCCCCGCCTCCCCCTCCAGCCAGGGCTTGGGGTTTCCCACCCTGTTTGCAAACAGCTCTTGCAGGCTTGAGCTCAACCAGCCTGAAGAGCTGTTTGAAAAAGCAGGGAATCCATGGGTTTCTAAAAGGAGAAAGCGGTGTTTTAAAAAGGGGAAATCCGTGGTTTTCTCCATTTGTCTGTGGGAAACGGAAAACCCGGATCCTTGTTTATCACCCACCAAGAACTACATTCCCATAGAAAACATAGCTTTCAAAGTCCAGGACAATAAGTCCAAGAGATAAACATAGATGAATAAAAGTAACACACAGAAAAGGGAAGGGAGATTCATCAGCATGCAAGGAGGACTTTGCATAATTACAAAAGTGGAAGAGTGAAAGTAGCATAACACCTGCTAAGAACTTTACAATCCATGTGTACCACCATTTAGCTGCTAGGTTGATGAGTTCTCTAGAAAAAACTTAAAGTCTTATAGGAAATTATATTCTGATAAGTAGCAAAATGATTTGTGAATGATAAGGCTCTTTGGGGGAATCTGATATCGTCTATTAGACCAACTTAAATAATGTATGAATGGCATCTCTATTTGATATCGCAATAAGACAGATCTTGTTTCTTGCCCCAATTTGACCCTTATAAGAGATCAAACTCTGGGGGGTTTCTGGCTGTTGCCCACACAGTTCCTCACAGATTTCTCTGTTGAAGGCAAGGAGGCAACCAATACCTATATAAGACTAAATGAAGATGCCTGCATTGCAAAAGAGTGGTAAAAACAATCTGGATATACCAGGTCTGGTTCAGCAAGATATCTTTTTCTAATAGAAAAAGGTATGTTTCCTTTTTCTATTAGAAAATATGTAGCTCTCAGGAAATAGTTATGATGTAACCATGGAAATATATTAAAATAAATCTTACTATGGCATTATAAACCAGTTAATTTTGCCTAAGAACAATTAATTGTATCCCTAAAAATAAACAATTAAACGAGCACCAAATAGCAAAATGAATCATAGACATCACAGATTTTCAGTAAGCCTTTAATAATTCCATCAGAATTCCCTCTGAAGCATCTTGGATCACTTTGGAATCCCAACAAAAACAATTAACAATCAAAGCTTCGTTAGCAAGGTGCAGCTTGAATAAATAGGGTGCATCCACACGTGTAAGCACATGTGCTTGCAGAAGCTCAAACAGAAGTGGTGCAAATATGAAGGGCCAGCTGCAGCAGGGGGAGGAGGGGCTGGGGGAGTGGGTGGGGTCATTGGGGGTCCCCCCCATGGCCCTTTGCCCCCTCCTCCAGCCCCCCCAACCCGTTACTCACCAGCACTGGAGCCCTGGTGCTGAAACATGTGGTCGGGCTGGCCACGTGTTTCAGAACCAGGGCAAGGGGCCAACCATAGAAACGCTCTGGCAGCCAGAGCGTCTCCATGGAAGACCCAGCCTCCAGTTGCCTCAGGGCATGGTCTGGGGCTGCGCCCTGCTCCGCTTTTTTAAACTTCAATTTTTTTAGGCCACTGGCTATCCAGGGGTCTAATTTTCTCCCCGCACTGCAAACTTGCAGCAAGGGGAACATTTTTTCATTCCCACATGTGCTTGTTGCCCCACCTCAAACGGGTTTGAGGCAGGGCAAGAGGTATACACATGTTCATCCGGATGCGCCCATAAAGTAAATGCAGACTTGAACACATTATTTAAACATCAACACTAGTGCCAAAGAAGGATGCATTCTCTCACCCATCTCTCTTGCATGGTATTGACCTTGGCTTCATTATGATAAAAGCTGCCAATGGATATAGCATAGGCAAAACATGACTTAAAATAAATGCACTAGAAAATTTAGATTTCCCTAACAACACAGTTCTTTTAAATGATAG
>NW_017728951.1:29822833-29861361 GCF_001723895.1 Crocodylus porosus | reverse complement strand
CAATAAGACAGATCTTGTTTCTTGCCCCAATTTGACCCTTATAAGAGATCAAACTCTGGGGGGGTTCTGGCTGTTGCCCACACAGTTCCTCACAGATTTCTCTGTTGAAGGCAAGGAGGCAACCAATACCTATATAAGACTAAATGAAGATGCCTGCATTGCAAAAGAGTGGTAAAAACAATCTGGATATACCAGGTCTGGTTCAGCAAGATATCTTTTTCTAATAGAAAAAGGTATGTTTCCTTTTTCTATTAGAAAATATGTAGCTCTCAGGAAATAGTTATGATGTAACCATGGAAATATATTAAAATAAATCTTACTATGGCATTATAAACCAGTTAATTTTGCCTAAGAACAATTAATTGTATCCCTAAAAATAAACAATTAAACGAGCACCAAATAGCAAAATGAATCATAGACATCACAGATTTTCAGTAAGCCTTTAATAATTCCATCAGAATTCCCTCTGAAGCATCTTGGATCACTTTGGAATCCCAACAAAAACAATTAACAATCAAAGCTTCGTTAGCAAGGTGCAGCTTGAATAAATAGGGTGCATCCACACGTGTAAGCACATGTGCTTGCAGAAGCTCAAACAGAAGTGGTGCAAATATGAAGGGCCAGCTGCAGCAGGGGGAGGAGGGGCTGGGGGAGTGGGTGGGGTCATTGGGGGTCCCCCCCATGGCCCTTTGCCCCCTCCTCCAGCCCCCCCAACCCGTTACTCACCAGCACTGGAGCCCTGGTGCTGAAACATGTGGTCGGGCTGGCCACGTGTTTCAGAACCAGGGCAAGGGGCCAACCATAGAAACGCTCTGGCAGCCAGAGCGTCTCCATGGAAGACCCAGCCTCCAGTTGCCTCAGGGCATGGTCTGGGGCTGCGCCCTGCTCCGCTTTTTTAAACTTCAATTTTTTTAGGCCACTGGCTATCCAGGGGTCTAATTTTCTCCCCGCACTGCAAACTTGCAGCAAGGGGAACATTTTTTCATTCCCACATGTGCTTGTTGCCCCACCTCAAACGGGTTTGAGGCAGGGCAAGAGGTATACACATGTTCATCCGGATGCGCCCATAAAGTAAATGCAGACTTGAACACATTATTTAAACATCAACACTAGTGCCAAAGAAGGATGCATTCTCTCACCCATCTCTCTTGCATGGTATTGACCTTGGCTTCATTATGATAAAAGCTGCCAATGGATATAGCATAGGCAAAACATGACTTAAAATAAATGCACTAGAAAATTTAGATTTCCCTAACAACACAGTTCTTTTAAATGATAGCCCAAACAAAATGCAGGCAAGCACTGGAAAACTATATAACAACAGCAGAGGTAATATTTAGTTATAAGAAAATTAATGGGAACAAAAACAACTTTCAAGTCAACAATTACATCAAAAGGCATAGAAATGTCATTGGGCAAGGCACAAGGCACAAGTCAATTAATATGTTTTGGCAGTTACATAGAAACGATGGGGATACCAATAAGGAAATTATGCTTACAACTTGGTAAGGGAGTTAGTAACTGAAAAAAGATTTGGTCCCCTTAAAGGTCCAACTTAAAGACCAAATAATGAATCTTCAGAAAACATTATTTCCTTAAATGGATTTGAAATCTAGAATTCAAAGGTACAGACTTAAAAAATGCCTTCAAAAGCAAGTGTCTCAGGCAAATACCAGGTATTAAATAGAATTAATGCATCCTGAGATCCATTGGAGTTCAACTCCTCTTTGTTTCCAAGGTTATTCAGAAAAGAATGTGAAAATAGCTGTGTTAAAAATGAAGCCATAGAATGTGCAATGGGAGGCATGTCATTGGGCATCTCCACAAATATGTAAAAGGACAAACTGAATTATTTCTCTGTTAAACAGTACTTAAAGAGAATGAGAACTTAGTCTTAATGCCACTGAGGAGATGCAAAGAGGAGCCCAGAAAGGGCAGGAATGGCAAAGCCATTTACTTAACTATTTCAGACTAAAGGCACCCTTTGTAAGACATAAGGCACCCCTCAGCAAATGCCAACTCTTATTTTTTGCTCATTTCCTGAATATGGAAAAATAATAGGCAATTCTTTTGTTGCAAAGAACTCAGAAAGACCATACTAGGTCAGAATGTTTTTGAAACCATGGATTCCTATTTGAAATCTCTACATTTATCTTGCGAATGATGTCCTTCCTTTTTCATGTCCTTGTGACAAGGAATTTGGCAAAATTTGCAAATTGATTGAAACCCAAGAGTCTGTGCCATGAATGCTTTTGCTGTAGCCTCAAACTTGCAACCTCTAGACTAGCTGCCATCCATATACCTTAGCATCCATGCCACAGGCTAATAATACACAGCAGCCTATGGTATTAAAGGGTTTCATTCTCATGACAACCTGTTTGAAAAATCACTCAAATTGAGTCAAATTTTGACGCCACATGAAGGAGTCACAGTTTTTTTCCACACAACTGTTGTAAAATGGTTAGAAAGTATTTACTGAACTTCCAAATCAAAGAGATGGTAATTACATTGTTTTTTTTTGTTTTTCCCCTCTCAATTAGTTTACTGCTAGTGAATCTGATTCAAAATGCATTAGAAGAGTGTATGTGGTAAACACCATTTTTTGAAATGTGTCTTGCACTGACTGATGTATGCTATAAGGTGTAGCTCCACAAGAAAAAAATATGAATTTAACATCCTAACATGTTTTTAAAAAATCCATATGAACATTTATGTTAAAACTTAATAGTTTTTCAGGTTATGATTTAATTATATAATCTTTCATTCTAGGCAGTAGATCTCAACTAGAAAAACAAGTGAACCAAGCTTTAGCTTTCTTACTCTGTTGATTTTGCTTTTTATTAAAAACAAATTGTCAAAAATTTAAAAACCCTGACCCTGGTAGTCTCTGCTTTTAGGTTATTAAAATTCATGGATTCTTTTGTCTATTCAACCTTGAACCAGACTTCATGTGCCAGTTTTAAAGCTTTTTAATGTTTGAATTTTAGAGAAGGGTTAAAATTAGGTTTCAGAATGGACACAACTCTATAATCCACCAGACAGGGCAATACCAGTGCCAACCTTTCCCCACCACTGTGCTTCTCTCTAAATGAGGAACTCCACAAGGGAGGAGAGGGTCATTTAACCTTCATGTCCATTCAGTCTTTAGGATGACATCCTGGCCCCAGTAAAGTCAATGATGTCTGTGCTAAGATAACCAACACAAATGCTAATTCCTATCAAATGTGGTGTTGGGGTTTGCAATTTAGACCACTAGCCTCAAAAGCCTAATCTGAAACCTTCCATCTTACATAGACAAATCCAGCAACAGTAACCTCTTTCATCCCCTTCTGACTTAGCCCATGACTTGAACAAGTAACTGAGATTAATGTTCTATGGCCAGTTCCCAAGCTCATGAGCAGCCAGTCTCCTGCTATACATGCTAGGCCTTGTTTTGGTTATCTGAAATCACCCCAATTTTCTTAAATCTGACAGGAAAAATCATTTTAATCATTCACTGTTTAAATTAAACAACACAGACCTCAACCCCAATGAGTAAGTTATTCTGAAGGAAATCCAAAAAGTGTGATTCTGAAGGAGATTCTGAAATGAGATAGTTTTTCTAACATCAAAACACGTAATATCCTTTTAGCATATGAAGACAACAAGAAAAAATTTGTTTCTTGTTACAACACTGGATTTCAAGAGCCCAGTTTCCTCAGAGACATAGACCATTTTCCAAAGTTTGCAACTGGCTAGAGCTTGGCACAGTTCATTTTTGCACATCTCTCTTTCCCCTCCTTACCAAATTTTAGAAAAATCTATTGTCTTTTTTTTCCATAGGGACATAGGGCTTTTAACTCAATATTTGCTTCCAAAAGACTTCCAGTTGCTCAATGCGATGCGCATAGTTGGTTGATTTTGCAGATGCCATCATCAGAGAGTAATGGCAGACCGACAATACCCTCGCACAATTAGGAGGATAGCCACCTTGGAGTCGCAACCTTCATTCTGAATGTTCCTGGTTCTGTGTGTTTAAGTCAGACACTTAATGATTTTTTTTAAATGTAGGTTTTGAGTTTGAATAGTACTTTAAGCACTAAGCTGTCTCCTCAGTGTTTGGAAGGGATTAAGTTCAGAGTTCATTGTGTTGTCTGTCATTTTAAAAAGATTAGATAGTTTAGTTAGGCTCCTACTGGCTATGTAAAAGTCTCTGTATTTATTGACTGTCTGGAGTCATTATCAAAGCTTCTAAACCCAATCGACACCTTGTAAACAAAAATCCCATTATTTTAGTGGTCCTGATAAGATTTACATGGGATTTGCATTTTTGTTATGATTGATTGAGCAGTTAAAGTTATTAGTACAGTAGAAGGTAGCGTGATAAATGATTACAGGTTCAATAAACAAACTAGCCGTTTACATTGATTGGGCAAGCAGAAATAAATGCAAGCCTCCTTTGTCTATGGAAGACAATACTTGCATTTGCAGATGCAGATCAGGGAAATTTGAAGAGTTTGCTTCAAGGTATATTTTTTACAGGGAGATCATATTTTTAAACCTATGGTATTTGTTTTTTCTTGATAAACGGTAATGAATTGAGGGAGAATACCACATAAAGGAGCACAAAGGCATGCTTGTAGTAAAATATATAAGCACATTGCTAAGAGAGAAGATTAATATACTGAAAGCTGACTACTCAAACTTTTTAAGTGATGTCAATTATTTATTTTCAAATAGCCATTTAAGATGAAAAAAGATAGGACATAGATGTTGTTAGGACTATTTACTTTAGTAAGAAAGATATACAAGAAATTAATAAAGGGCTTTTATTTGACAAAAAAAGCCACAAGTTGTGATAACTAAAAATGGGGAAGTTGAATCCTGAAAATCCGGTTCACACAAACAACTAATACTCAGGCAAGTAGTCACGTTGACATTGAGGCCTTAACACTGTATTGGTTAATCATAATTCATAAATGCAACAGTAAACTACAAGGATATGTATTTCAGGATAACTATTTAAAAATACACATTTGACAGTTATTAAATCATAACACTTAAATCACAATGATAAGGATTTGGAAAGTTTAATTTAGCTGAAAAACTTCAGCAGTTTACTAAACATATAACCTATGCTGCATGTGAGACATGACTGAAACCAACTTGTTTAAAGGGCAGAAATCCTTCTCTACCTTTTTGTCTCACTATTACAGGTCTCTTTCTATTAGATACCAACATTTTTATGGATTAATTTGGTCTGATTTGAGTGTTTAGGATTTTCCCCCTCTATATATTTTTCTTATCTGTAAAGATGAACTAATCTACTTTTGACTTGCACTCTGTTTCTTTTGTTTTTAACTCATTTTGCCTGACAAGCCAGTTCCAGTAGTAACACTCATGCTAAACTGACGTACTGACATTTAATACATATTCTGGTGTGGACCCAAGTCAAAAGCTTTTAAAAAGTTGAATGAATTAGTTAAAACTCAGGTGTTAACACTGCCAAAGTGTCTTGTAATCTATGACAAAAGAATCAATAGAAGTACATTAGTGATAGGACAATATTGATTTTTGTCTCAGTAATAGTTACTCAGGGCTGAACCAAAGCCTATTAAAAAGAACTGACAAGTCTTTCATTGGCTTCAGTGGGCTTTGGATCAGACCTGAAAACTGCAAGCTCTTGGATTCGAATACCTTCTTTTTGTTGGGTGCATAGAGTTCAGCACACGCAGGGACCCTGAACACTGCCTGAAACCTCCAGACACTACTAAAATACAAAAAATTAAAAGTTGTACCTTTGAAATTGTAAGATTGCTTCTTCCTAAGTATTTACTTAGAACTGTGCTCAGAGGATTAATTTATGCAGATTCTTTTTAGTGACCTCACTATTTCCATTTAATTTTTTGAGGGAATGTACATTTATACAACAAATAGGATGGACAAAAAGTCAGTTTTCCCCTAATTATTACCTGAGTCTGTGTGACTTCCTACTCCAAGACTTTAATTAGTCTCTTTTTGGTTATGTTTAAACACAGTGTTTTCCTTAAGTAATGTCCTTCCCCATTATAATAATTTCTCAAAGAATTTATAACTTTCAAGGTAAAGGTCTGTGTAATGGGATTATAACCATAACATCTACACAATAGCATCATTAAGAGCACTTCAGTTACATTTACTTTCCTAGTGCTTGAATTTATTACAAGACTGTAAAGTCTCTGTCCTGAAAAAAATACATTTAGCTCCATTTATAGAGCAGACTTTGCTGGAGAGAGATTAGAACTAAAACGATGTGAGATAGAATCAAAGAATTCCGTCTTTTTAATTAGTCTGTTAAAGGCAGGAGCACCTAATACAAATATTTAACTCTGCTGTAGTACACCGGTGCTCAGGTCATCAAGAGGAAATTTATAGGGAGCTTTAAAGTCACTTGACAATGATTTTCTTGGGTTATGACTTCTTAAATTGCTGTTTATTGCCAATAGCACTATATTTGGACATAAATAAGATTCATGGGATTAGTGTACTGTCCTGGTTAAAATGTTTAATCTTCACTTTAAATGAGTTATGGTAATTGAACCTTTTTCTTTTTGTGTAAGAAGTGCCTTTAAAACAAGAGTAGCTATTTTTACACACTAATGAATCACTAGCTAAAAAACCTTTTTGGTTACATGCCAGACTTGTCTTGTTACCTGCCCAGTTCCCAGCAACTATAGTAGTATGTTTTATGAGTAACAGAAAAAAATCACTTTTTACTGCTGTAGTAAGAAAGAAGTCATTAATTTATTCAAAATATTGAAGTATTTGTAGGACTGGACATGGAAGAGAGAAGCCTTTGTCTTCTAGTTTCCCAATGTATGCAAAAGTTGTTATCTGACAATACATTTCAATATGAGTTTGGGAACCTTCCTACAGTTTCCAACAGACAGATGCCCTTGGCAGAAAGGCTGAGACTGGATTACCCACTCAATCTTAGAAGTAGTCTTTTAAGGTCATGGTTGAGGTACCTTGGCAAGCCACTATAGACAGCCAACTAGGCATCTATTATGGGAAGTGATATCAAGTTCCCTGACTGTTACTTAATCACTTTTCCAAGCTTTACATTTACAAACATTGTAAAAGACATATAAATGGTAAAGTATGGCACAGAATTACTCTTGGGTTTTGGGTCTTTCAAGGCCCCATATTACACTGATTCAACACGGTTATAATGTTGAGTACTTGATAGTGCTTCCTACCAAGGACCATTGCAGAACATCTTAGGGTTGTTCTGCTTCCCATCAAAGTCTGAGCCTGCAGACATCTGGAAAAAGGAATTCAAAGGCTGAATGCTGCTGTTTTGAAAGATGATGTTTTTCACTTAGAAAAATTTGCTTGGCCTGTACAGTGGAACTTGCACTATTTTGTCTTTAGAATTTTTTAGGATTACAGGCAGTCGTCAGACTTACAATACAATTAGTTCCTGAAAACTGCATCTTAAATCCAAACATTGCAACTCGGAACCAATTTTCTCATACAAAACAACGTTATAAAATGGGGGATTGGTTCCTGAACCAAGGCCCAACACCCTATTTTCACCAAAAAACCCCCAGAATTTTGTACTCGATCAATTATAGATGAGTAATACAGCTATATTAATGTATGTATATCGTAAATAGCAATCATATTGATTTGGAAGGACTTCTTTGAGGTGACTTTGCTGGACTTTTTGAAAGGATCTTGGTTGGACTTCTTGGCTGGAGTCTTCTCAGGAGTCTTGGCTAAAGGTTTTTCTGGAGTCTTGTCTGCTTTCTTAAAGAAAGTGTCTAAGGAAGTTTGGAAAGATGTTCTCCAGGGAGATGAGCAACACAGCGAACTTGTCCACAGGCATGGTGTTGCATTGAATCAAGCGTCGTAAAGTCTAAACTGACATCATAAAGTTGAAACAGGATGTCAATTTATAAACGTAAATGCGAAATGTTGTAACTTGAACTGTTGTAAGTCGAGGGCTGCCTGTATTTAGAACTCCATGAGACCTGTGTATCTCATACCCCTATGGGTCCTGTATCATCAAACTTTATTTTGTCATTTTTGCATCTTGTAACACCTCTCTGAGTGCCCATATCAGGAAAGACTTCTTAGCCATTTCTCTACTGAGCATAGAACAGACTGGAGTACCAGATATCATTAGCACTGAGGGCCCACTTGTGCCCAAATAATTGCATGATGGCTTCTCCCTTCAGGGTACAAATTATTTTAAAGTAACAAAGTGCCAGACAAAACCATCAGTAGACACAATTTCCCAAAGGTCAGGATGGGCTGCTAACAGTAAACACTGGAACACATTCAGGGCCTTGACTTCAAGTATAAGACTGGGTAAATCAGATGAGGAAGAACTTTTAAGGATCCCAGTTCAAAGGAACTGAGCTCTATCCTAGTCCAAAAATGTTTCAGAAGACTTAAAAAAATATCAAGAAGACTAATGCAGAAAGACTGAAAATATTTAAAGCCTACCACAGAGCAAGTTCTGAGGAGAGGAGGGATGCCCCCAAGGTTCTGACAGTGGGAACTGGAAGGGGACATTAAAGCACAATAGCTGTCAGGGTATGGTACCCAACACCTGCAATACAGAAGTGATACCATGGCACAAGTTAGTGGTGGTTCAACAGAGTTATCAGTTAAGTTGGAAGAGACAGCCACAGATCAGGTGCATTACTGATAGCATGCCATATATACCAAAACTGTGAAAAAAATATTTTGTTGACAGAGGTTAGAATCACCTACTTTTCCTGAAGCAGGATCATCAGCAATTAATGACAAAGCAGTGCCTCTATGTAAATCCTCCTGGAGGATGGCATAATATCCTATTTCTTGTTTTTTTTTAAAGTGTTCAAGCTGAAAAATTAGGTTTTTGTCTCTTCAGGTGGCCACCATGAGAAACAAGGGCAGATCTAAGGGGTTGTAGTGATGTGGTTGCACCCGCCTTTGATTTCCGATCTACTCAAACTTTAAAGTCTGGGAAAGGCAGTGACATTTCTGTTCAGGCAGCACTACATCAGTTGACTACATGGCTCATTATAATATTTCCTGCTAATGTCTCTTCATTCCATAGGTGTTAATGCCTCTTTCTCCTTTTTAATGGTATTGATGTTCCATTATCCAAACTATCCTTTTTTCTGCATTTCTTCTGTGTTAGTTATTCCCAGGAAAGTCTCACTTATCTCACAGCCTTGCAGACTGTTTTTTAACTCTAGCTGAAAACTTTAACTCAGGTGTAGTAATCCTAATTGAAGTGTAGACATGACCAATGGTGAAGTATTGGAAGCACTGTCAAGACAGTCAAGAAAACTAGATTTTATTTTACAAATTTGAATAAGATATGTACATCTAACTATAATGATTACAGGACTAATAAAACAGTCTCTTTTACTATTTTAACCATTTTGCCCAGTTTCTTGTGTTTTTTAAACTTAATATATATCATCTAGCAAATTTGTTCACATTCCAATAAAGTTATATTTAGAGGTGCACTGTGACGTTAGTCCATATTGTATCGGCACTGATAAAAGAAAAATTGACATTATTGGCAATCAGCTTTTTTGGGGTAATAATGTCACTGATAAATGCTGCATGCATGCCCATAGCCATCTCCCACCCTTCCCAGCACCACTGCTGCCCACTCTGAGTACAGCCCCAGCCCAGCCCCCCAATCAGGAAGAGCCTGGCGCCACCTCATAGATTTCATAGATTTTTAGGGTCGAAAGGGACCTCAGTAGATCATCGAGTCCCCTGCCCTGGGCAGGAGAGAGCAGTCAGGCGCTTTTCCAGTCTCCTCCGAAAGACCTCCAAGGTAGGGGAGAGCACCACCTCCCTTGGTGACCATTCCAGATTCTGGTCACCCTTACTATAAGAAGTTCTCCTTGATGTCTGACCTAAATCTTCTCTCTGTCACTTTGTGGCCATTGTTTCCAGTTACCCCAAGGGGTGTTCTGGTAAACAGAGTATCTCCTATTCCTTGCCTCCCCCACCCCCAAGTGATAAGTGCATAGTATCTCCTAGAAGTATCCCCCACCCCCAAGTGATAAGTGCATAGTATCTCCTATAGACAGCCACAAGATCACCTCTCAGCCTTCTCTTGCAGAGGCTGAAGAGGTCCAGTTCCCCCAATATCTCCTCATAGGACCTTACCTGCAGGGCCTTAACTGTACAAGTGGCCCTCCTCTGGACCCTCTCAAGGTTACCCACATCCGTTTTTGAAGTGCGGCGCCCAAAATTGGATGCAGTACTCCAGCTGCAGCTTCACCAATGCCGCATAGAGGAGAAGTAGCACCTCCTTAGATCTGCTCGTGATACACCTGCTAATGCATGACAGAGTGCGGTTAGATTTACCTATCACTTTGTCACATTGATGACTCATATTTATCCTGGAGTCAACTATGACTCTGAGATCCCTTTCTGCTGCTGTTCTGCTTAGAAAGTCATCCTGCAATCTGTAAGTGTGTTGTTGATTCTTTCTCCCTAGGTGCAGCACTTCTCACTTACCTTCATTAAACTGCATCCTATTCTTTTCTGCTCACTTTTGCAACCTGTCCAAATCTGCCTGAATCCATTCCCTGCCTCCCAGTGTGTTTACTTTGCCCCATAATTTGGTTTCAGCCACAAATTTGGATAGAGTGCTCTCCACACCTTCATCCAAGTCACTGATGAAGATACTGAAGAGCACTGGTCCAAAGCACAATCCTTGGGGGACTCCACTGCCCCCACATCTTTCCACGTCAATACCGACCCATCCACTACCACTCTCTTGGTGCGCCCCATGAGCCAATTTGCCATCCACCTAACCGTGTAATCATCTACAAGACAGCCACTTAGTTTATTTATAAGAATGGGATGAGACACCATATTGAAGACCTTTTTAAAATCCAAGTAAATGACATCTACTTCAGTTCCTTTGTCTAAGAATTTGGTGACCTGATCATAAAAAGAAACAAGGTAGTCAGGCAAGATCTACTTGCTATGAATCCATGCTGGTTGCCCTTCAGCATTATTTTTCCAGCTGGGCTCCCACAAATGTGGTCTGGCCCCAGCCCACAGCGGCAGACCACCCTCGCCTGAAGCACAGATCCAGGGGGCACCCACCTGCCATGGCACCTCTGGGGGTGCACTTAGTGGTGGGATCTGCCTCCCATGCCTCTGGACAAGCCACTTGTGGCTCCATTCCATGCCCTGCCTTAGCTGGTCAGTGCCTGCCCCTGGCCCAGTCCCACTCCTCCCCTCACCATGGGGGCAGTGCCTGCCCAGCCCCACACACCTTCCCTCCCCCCACTCCTTTCCCTCCAGCAGATTTACCAGCCAGACGCTGCTCTACAAGCTGCCAGGCTGCATATCAGCAATTGGATTGACATCAGCCAATAGTCACAATGCATAGGCGGTGTATGGGGGGCACACATGTACCCCCTGAAAGCACTGGCACACCCCCTGACAGCAGCATTACCCACTTAGGCAATGGGTAGTGGGGGCAGGCAAGAGCGCTGCTGCTCTCCTGAAAGCACTGGCCAGGGAATAGGGGTACCAGGAGAAGTGATCCCCCCACAGCCAAACATGCTGAGCAGGCGGGGGCAGGCATTCCCCCCATGGCCAATCACACTGGCCCTAAAAGTGCCAGCAGAGCAATCGGCTGTGGGAGGACCTCTCCCCACTCCCAGTCAGCGCAATAGGCCACAGGGGACCCCCTCCCGTGGTCGCTGACTGGCTGCTGAGGGGGCAAGTGCCCCCCACACTGACTCAGGAGGCACCAGTTGCCCATGTCAGCCAATATGGCTTGTGAATAATAGGCTATTGGTATTGGCTCAAAAAATCTTTATCGGTGCACACCTAGTTATTTTTGCTTTGATCTTAAACTGAATAATATAGTGCCAGGCATCTAGCATTTTAGTAAAGCTTCTAGTTTCTCTTTATCTGGAGAAAAATGTGTGTCATACACCAACAGCATCTGCATCCCCCTTTTTTAAATCCTAAATCTGCACATGATGAGGGACATAGATGTAATGATCCATAGATTCATGTATCTGCCAATAAACTGCCAAATGACTCTAGGAAGTAATGTGCTCAACAAATCTGATGCTCTAAAATGTTAATTTAGAATATCAAAGTCATCAGCTGTAGTAGGGACATGCAAAAATAGAGAATGTCTATTCAGTGTCTCTACATCTGGGAGGTACTCTTTTCTGGGTCTATTATGATCTTGGTGACAAGTTCTGAGATGGTAGAATTCATATTTGTGGTGCAGGGGCATATTTTGGTGAGCTCTTAAACTGGTACTGGGGACCAACATGGAATAATTTGGCCTCTACAGAAATGTGTAATTAAGAGAAAGGAAGTCTTACAGTGGCGCTGATTCTCCTAGACTATTCCATTACTTCCCTGCAGGAATAATGGAGTGACATTCTCTAAAGATAATGAAAACTGGTCACATGGGTCCAAGACACTTCAGAAATAGAGAAATGGAGAAATACATTTCACATCTGGAGACATAACATATACACATTATGAATAGAATATATTTGGTGTATCACACTAACTTTTCATTCAGCTCATTAGTTTTACTGCATAATGATGCAGACATTCCTGGAGATTTATGATTTTTCAGGGTTCATTTTCTTCATGCAGAGTCAATAAGTAGTACCCTCTCCATAATATACCACAATGAATGGAACACTGAAGTAAAGATAAAACAAAAGTTAGAAGTACATAGAGACACTTTATGCACTTATAACTTTTAAAATTAAAGCCACAGTAATTAAAAATGTAGCATTTCTTCAGTTCACAGGCCAAGAGACATAATGTATTGGCTCGGGCAGGGTATGCCACTGCTCTTTGTGGGACACATCAAAACTAGTCAGTGTGTTTACACTGGTATAACTAGCATTTCTATTTGTGCAAATTTGTGTAAAGTAAGTGGGGAACACATGATAGCCTTAATTGGTGTAACTTGTTTAAATCTAGTACAGGGCTACCTAAGGAAAAATCCAGAGTAAAACTGCATCACAGAAACTATGCTGTATGTGTCATATCTAGCAGTGCTGTGAGACCCACTCAGGTGTGCTGCAGTGTAGGAGCCACCACAGTGGCCAGGTAAAAGTGACCCATGCTCCTGCTGCAATGCCAGACCCAGAAGGGCAGTGGCACACATGCATTCTCCTGTCTAGTGTTCTCTGATAATAACCCTAAACCAGTCAAGAAAAAGGGCTTGTGCTGCAGCCCTCCCTGGTCTGGCCCCCTACGCTTCCCTTGGAAACAGAGATGCAGACAGTACTACCTGCCTTGTGGGCCTTTGTTTCTAGGAGATACTATGCACAGTCAGACCAGGAATAGCTTGCAGCATAAGCCAGCTCCCCTCCCTGCTTTAGTCTTATCAGAGAACCCTAACAATGCAGGAAAACATGCACAAACAACAGCTCTTCCCAGTCAGCCTGGGAAACAAGTGTATAGGGCACTTTGACTGACAACAGTAGCAGTGGCACTCAGTTGAGAACCCCTGTGGTAAAGTGAGGCAACACCAACAGCTGTTCTCAACCAGGGGTGCTGCCAAATTCCAGAAAAGTGGAGAGGGGAGCCCTGACTTTAAAAAGGTTCAGGACCACTGGTCTACAGTTGATTTTGGAGCAACTGATTTCTTAACCCAGCTGACTATAGCCTGCTTCCCTGACACCTGGTGGTGCAGTGCTGTAATAGCTGCCTACTGAGTCCACCTACCCTAGAATATGTGCACATATATCCCTTTAAGATCCTGGTATCGTTTACGTAGGTGTACAAAACTGATATAAATAACTCCAATTTAAACATGTCAAATAATCCAAGTCCGTCATGTCTGAAGCCCCGTACATATAATGGTAACTGAGTACAACTCTAGGACACTGGTTTTCTAAGCAGCGTTCTAACTAGCCACTTGTTTTTAATATTATAATTGTGCATTGATCATGATTCAGCACATCTACGGTAACATCATTAGTAAAAATCAAAACACCCATTATGCAGATGTGCCAAAAAGGAGGATTATATAATGCAGGTTGGCGTTTATATGAACACCTTTGGTAAATTTCATGAGATAGTCTTGCTCAGGGAGATTGGGATCAGCATCCCCCTTAACAGAGCTGGGGGAGATACCATCTCCCAGATCTTGGTGGTCCTCAAGCCCTTCCTCAAGGTCACTGAGACCCTCAGCGCTGGTGATGCCCTCCTTAGCCAGGTGATCCCTGTAGTGAAGGAACTTCAGAGCCAAATGGAAAGCTTGCAGGGGATCACTATTCCTGGCTCGGGCAAGCCACTCTTTCCAGACGTCCAGGCACTGGTGAGGCAGCTGAAGGAAGGCATCAGGAAACAGCTTGATCTCTTGCGGCCCAGTACAGTCCACGTGCTGGCTGCCATGTGTGACCGGAGTGTGAAGAGCAGCGTATGCAGCATGCAAAGCCTGAATCAGTGAATGGAGGTGCTGGTGAAGAGATTCAGGGAAGCAGAACAGCAGAGGCAGGGGCACTTGGAAGAGGGGGATCCACTGTCCCATGCTAGCACACCATCCACGATCCAGTCTCCTCCTCCACCACAGGTGCTGCCAATGTGGGCCAAGGCCACGGCTTCCACGGTGGGGTCCAGAGGCACCAGACCCCACAATCAGGCAGGTAACACTCGGGCCTTGATGGCTGCCCATCTTGCTGAGGATGTGGAGGTGCTGCTGTGTGACCCCTTGGCCTACTGGGTAAGCCACAGCCACATATGGCCAGATCTGGCCACGGTTGCCTGAGAACACCTGCCCTGTCCACTGACCAGTGTTCTGAGTGAGAGGGTGTCCAGCATCGCTGAGGATGTAGTGACACCCCACTACATCTCCTTGGTTCCTGGTTTGGTGGAGCAGCTGGTGTTCCTCAAGGTGAACCTCCCACTGCTGGGGTTCCCCAAGCTCCAGGTGAAGACAGAGTGAATGCCACTCTCCTCACTCCATCCACACCTTTTTCCTTTTTTCATTTTTTAAAAGACATTTAATGCCCCGCTCTCAGAGCTGGAGAGGGCACTCAATGCATCACCAGCCAGCAAGGGAAAAATATGTCCCTGCTGAGGTTCTGTGCCAGGACAAACTTGGACATGTGGGCTGTGACTGGGGAAGGAGGAGACCCCAGGTCCTAGGCATGACCACTAAAACTGCACTCTACCTGGTGGAACTGCTGGCAGCACTGCAGCCCCAGGAAATTCCAGAACCAAGGATCCCTGTAGTGAAAGGTGGGTAGGAGGCACATAACCTCCAGCTACCACACGCATGCACAGTCCTGGCTGAGGAAAGCCCAGACCCGTCACGTCTTTGACAGGCCTGAGGCTTGCTGGTTGCAGTGGAGTTGTGAGGCTCCAGGTGAGCTCAGCTTAGCTACCTGGGATGCCAGCTTTTAGGTTGAAAAACTCTTTGTCAGGCTGAGGAAGTATTTAGTTTGTGTGTGTGTTGTTCCTGGATGGAGGGAGTAGTAAAGAAGCCAGCAGCTGGCATGCAACGCAGGCAAGAAAGCCAGTCAGTGAAAATGGAAATGGAGGGAGTAAAGGGCAGGGTGGGATGGGTGGGGAAGCGGGATGTAGGTAAAAGTGCAGAGGTACCTGGGGAGTCAGATGTCCGGCAGGTTGTAGTGTGTCAGAATTCCAATGTCTATATTGAGTCCATGAGTTTCTGAACTTACTACCTGGGAGGCTGATGAAGTGAAGTTCATAAGCCTGGCTGTGAAAAGTGGTTTGTAAATTCTCCTTCAGGATCAGGCCTGAGAGATGGGATGGACTGATTTTTTTGTGAGGAATGTTCCCCCACAAGCAGTTGGGTATTCTTGTCTTTGATAGATTCTGGTGTGCCGTTTGTGGGGGTACCAATGATTGTTGGCAGGTTTTGTGTTTTGAGCTGTAGGAAGTTGGCTTCTGGTGATGAGGTTAGTTTAGCAAGGTTCAGTGCTTGTTTGAAGTTACAAACCCCTTTTCACAACTGGGCCTATGAACTTTGCTTCATCAGCCTCCTAGGTACAAGAACTCATGGACTCAATATAGACATTGGACTTATGATGCACTACAACCTGCTGTACATCTGATTCCCCAGGTACCTCGACAATTTTATCTGTGCTGCTACATCCCGTCAATTTGGGGTGGACCGGGAGGTGGGTGGAGGTGGGGGGGCGGGATGGTCCGATCACTGTGACACAGCAGCTGATGGCCGATCGCTGTGACACTGTAGCTACTTCCAGCAGTGGCTTTGGCTGCTTCTGGAGCAAGAGCCGGCCGATCACTACAGCCACCCCCAGAAGTGGCTGCAGTGATCGTAGCATTCAGCTGGAGCTTGAAGATGGATGCTCCTGCCTGCCTCCCCTGCCTGTCGCCTAAGCAGCGAGCACAGCCAGTCAGGGGGTGCACATGCACTCCCATGCACCCCCTACATGTCACCACTTGTCTTCTCTTCTCTTTTCTTCCTGTGTGTATTAATCAGTAAGACTGACTGTACAAACTATTTTTAAGAGAACTAATGTATAAGCACCCATTGCTATGGAAAAATCAAGAATGGTAAAGATATGTATCTGCTTTATTGCCACTTTAGTGCAGTATCGTTTCATAATAACATTGGTATACTGACATGATACAAAAGGCAAAGAGCATGCTGTGTGACGGCGAAGCAAGATGACTATCTTTAACTGAATATAAAATTACAGATACAAAAGAACATAGCTGACATTTTCACCAGAGCATAACTAAGGCAGGGTGGCAGCCACAGTTCTAACTTGGGCCGGAGTGGGAGAAGGAGGGGAGTGCAAAAAATAGCAGCTTTCTACCTAGTGCTATTATAGAAGTCTGCTCCTTGGAATAAAATTTACATCTTTTAATGCTGCAGTTAGTCTCTGTGTGTGCTGTCTTGCCCAAAGAAAAGCCATTATTTATACCCACCACCTGCTGGCTGCCCATTTAACTTTTCCCAGTCCCAAGCAAGGCAAATACTCACACTCCCACCAGGACACAGACACCATCAATGATTCAGATACAGCAGCTGGGAACTATTTAAAAAAGCTGAAGTGTAATGACAGGCACCCTCTCACCTCTCTCCTGCTTTTTACCCTCCAATTTGCACCAAGAATATGCAACTCGGACAGCTGCTTCCTTACTGCAGCAGATACCAGCCATTGTGGGAGCATGCAGTTAGTACAAACTCCATCCAGCAAACTTGATAGCTGCTCAGACTTTGAAGATCTGCTTCACTTCTTTGCTCCTGAGACACCCCTTGTACAAGAAGATACAGGGTGACTAAGTTCTTTCATGTGGAGCATTTGGTCAGTGAAAACTCAGCTTGCAGCAACTTAGCTTCACAAGGGAGGGGAGGGGGGAAACAAGGTCAGGAACCAGAACCAGGAGCTAAATCAAGGACAAAAGCTAGAACCAAGAGTCAAGAGCCAAGAATCATAGGCAGGGGTCAGAGCCAAGCATCTAGAGCCTGCACTGACAGAGACCTTCAGGGCAAGATAAGCACAGGGTTCACAATGGAACTCAAGGGGAAGTAATGCAGGAAGCAAGACTGGAGCAATGCAGAAAACAGAACAGGGGACACAGTTACAAAGAAGTCACAGACCAGAGAAAAGCTGTGAAGTGTAGAAAACTGAATAGCCAAAATCTTTTGGAGAACACTGGGCTTATATCTTAAAGCCCAACTTTCTGCAGCCAGCAGAGTAATAAGGCATAGCTGAACCTAATCAAGCATTTCCCGACAGGCTTTGTTCTTAGCACAAGTGCCTGACCCTAATAAAAGCAAAATAAAAACAGACTGTTCAGACAAACATGATACAAGTCAGAAGCATATTTGAAATCCTTAGTTCTTGAAGTCTCTTTCTCTGTGTTCTTTTGTGGACCACATCACAGCACCTAGGAACATCCGTGAATCTACTATGCCCATTTGAAGTAGGAAAGTCACCATTTCACATATGGGAAGCTGAAGCATAAAGAGACGTTAAGTCATTTACTTAATACCCACAAAAATTCAAAGGTGGAGATGTGATTTACAAATAGATCTCCTGAGTCCTAGTCCTAGTCCAGTGCCTTCAATGTAAGAACATCCTTCCTTTGCACAAGCAGTCTCTCTAGTTTATTTCTGGTACTTCCCGCTCCTATCAGGCTTGGAAGCATTCCAGCCAAAAGAAGGAAGTATACACAAGTGTGAAAATGAAACAAATTGAAAAGTAACCAAACTTTTTCAACCTCAAAAAAGGTTTGGTTCAAGTTTTGGGATAAAAGTTTAGGACCCCTTTTATTTAATCTAAGCCAATTTACCCATCTTTGATCACAAAGTCTCTGGTTTTAAACTTTTCCCTTTTCAAGCAACCTACCAGCTACACAGAAATAAATAAATAAATACAAATAAATCAAAGGCTGGGAAGTTAGATAGCTGGACACAAGGACAGAAATTTGGTCACAGATAAAATTAGTCTTTATCTTCTGAAATGCTTACAGAAATGAAGGCCTCTCTGTTCTTCCCCTCATACTTTCATTTAGGAAAACTTTATGCTTATTAGCTGGCCAGGATGGCTGTGAAATGGGACAATCCATCCCTAATAAACTTCACCCCTTGATACAGACTAACCATGAACAACCCAGTTCAGTGACATATTAGTGGGCAAAATCCTTGTGCAAAGTCACTGCTTTGGCTTCCAGTGGGCAGAAAACCACAAAACTTGAGGTGTTGTTTTTCACTTTTTGCACCAATGTAGCAGGTTCATTTTTTGCAGCCATGTTAAACAGGTTTCTATAACAACCCAAGAAAACAAAAACAGCAGCAGATAGTAATGGTAACCGGCTGCTACCAGTCTGAACTTCCTAATGGTAGTTAGGAATGAGACTAGGCTACCATACCCTAAAATAGGGATCTGCACTGTTTTCTGGCAGGGGACCAGGAAGACATAACTTGAGAATAAGGTAGGCAGACACTAGAACCCAGCAGCCTCTGTCACTTTTTGCTACCTGGCTGTGGCATGGCACAGAGAGAGTACCCCACTGCCAGAGTCCTGTGTGCCCAAGTGCAGTGTGATGTGGGCAGAACTCCCTAGCACCATGTGCTGCCAACGCTATGGCTGCATATGCTTGGTATAAAGGTTTAATAGGCTGCATTCAGCCTGTGTGGTAGGTTGCTGATCCTGACCCTCATAGGGTAACAAATGTGGCAATAAGAATATCAAATTCCACATGAATTAGCATCAATGGTATACACCGGCCTTAAGCAAAGACACTGTGTACTGAATTTTAAGCTTGTGGATTAGACTTGATTTAAGCACAACTTTAAAGTTGAATGCAGATTGCAGAAAGAGCTCCTTCACTATTAAGCAGCCATCACCTAGTCAGACCCCCAAGCCTTTTATTAGACTAGGAGATTTACTAATCTATTTACAGACCACATCAGTAAGGATGTACAAACACTAAGAATAGGCTCGTTTTACATGTACACTGACAAAAAAATGAATGCTTGGCTAATATGGTAGCAGTATTAGAGGTTCCACAAAGCAGAACTTCCAGTTTTCACTTTGCAAGTACATAGTGTGAAACATAATTATGATCAGTTATTAATCCATCAATTTGATTCCAAGAACAGATCATCTGTACCTACTGACAAACAGTTTTTCTACACAGTTAAAATGAAAATAGCTTCCCTTGGGACAATAGCATATATTCGCTTAATGCAGAGAATTTATTTTCAGAGCAAAACTATTTTGGCAGAGAATTATGGTTATCGAAGATGGAATCCTAACTTTCACTCTTGCTCAACATTTAAATTGAAAAAGAGAGGTTTGACTTGTTTGCAAAAAACCCCCCAAAACTCCTTGAGAAAAAAACCCCTTGATTTTGAGCATTTGTGCATTTTCTTGTTAGCAGCAAGATTTTTTTTCCTTGTATACAGCTGTAACAAAGTCCAAGTGCATAGCAGAAGAAAATGTACCAGTACCTCCTGCTAAATTTGCTCCACACCACTGACTAGCTGAGAAAGACTAATAACCACTATGGCACAGATCATCCCCTATGGTAATATTTTTGGGAGGCTGCAATGTAAAGCAGATTTGAAGAGTCAATGAAGTCCCACCTTCTTTTTCCTTAGAACGACAGGGGCTAGAGACCAGTGGAGTTAAAAGACTTCACTCCTCCCAATCCAGCAGAGCTGCATGATCCACAGGGAAAGGAGCTTCACCTCCTTCGTAAAGCTCGAAACCATTCTGCAGGTCTCCTGACTGCCCTACTCCATGCCAATATGGCTCCACATGCCATTGACTGGCTTAGCCCACAGTTGTCTCACAGTGTTTGAAAAGGTTACCTATCCAGGACTAGTCTCATACCTTTTCTGCACAGGTTCCATTATAGCTGTAAAAAATCATAAATTGTAATTAAAATAAAAACATGTTTTGCCAAGTGTGCTAGTAATATCACTCATAAGAGAAATACACCTTTATTTCTTCTACTATATTTTCTTCTGCTGCTGAGCAATTTTAAGTAAACAAAGGCCTTGTTCTTTTATATGGCATAGTTGATTTTGATAAACAGTGTATATAACATTGTGGACTGGGAGATAGCTGTTACGTAAAATTCACAATTTTTGATTATTGAGATTTTGCATACATCACATGGTTAAAGCATACAGCTAGAAGCATGGAGAAGGAAGCAGAATTGGAACGCAGTCAGCATCCTTCTTTTCGAATGACCAGGAAGACATTATGACCTTTAGCTGACTGATACTTCTCAGTTCTACAGGCTATAGGCAATTGTGATGGCTAACTGAGCTAGTCCTTTTAGGTAGGACAATGTAGCAGTGGCTGAGGGGGAGGGTGACACTAAAAGCTAGAGTCAGCATGGAGGAGCTGTTGCTTAGAACAGAAAGAAGTATTGCTACACAGTTGAATGGGCTTCCTGTGGCTGCCCATAGACTTAACATCTGGCATTACAGCCTGCTATACAGAAGAGGGAACTCCTTTATCAGGGTTACAGAAAATAGAAACATAACCACAAAGGTGGGAAAGTAGATTTACAAAACTTTAGAAATCTCCTTAGGTTGCTGTTGTTTTTATTTGCTCTGCTTTTGGACGCCATGTTATATTTATCTGACACATGCTTGTCTACTTGACCATCAAATGTATTAGATTTACTCAGGCAACCACCAGTAACATGTAAGTGGATTCATTGTTTTAGTAACTTATTTTGTCATAAAAGCAGAAACAATAACAAGTTACACAATGTGAATCCCAATTGCTTTTTAAATGTACAACTAATATTATGGTTTTCATCTTAGTTTACATAGTAAAAGCAGACAAACCATATATCCCTTTTTAAAAAGTGATAAATATAAAAACAAGAAGTGAAACAGTTCAGATACCTGAAACTATACCAATTCTGCTAGCTTTGCTGCACTAACCAACAGAAATAGTCCTGTCCTGTTTAGATAGACTTTGTTTTGCTACATGACTGCATATGCAGTGAAGTGATATCAAGTCCTGAGGGTCCACTCCTTTGATGAGTTAAGCACACAAAGGCCCACATTTTGATGCAATCTGATATCATATATTTAAGTCCTAGACAAACTGCAACTGTGAGGAAGTGATAAACAGAACTTCCTGCACAAAGCTGCCTGAGATAACACTTTCCATGGACTGGAAAAAAAGAGACATGATTGCTGCAGAACTAAAAGGGAACTGTTCTGCTCTTAATAAATAACCCTTTCTTTTTCACGTGGTTATTGCAAAAGACTAAGCACGAATGACTAAGATTCAGTAAATTACAAAGCAATTCCATTTACACATTTCTGAAATAAGTCTTTGAGGAACTATATTTAATACTTAGTTGTTGAAATATATATATTCTAATGAGGTTTCATATATAGCAGCTCTAACTCTGAAGCACAGGTACACTTGGCAATTAATATTTTCTATTCCATGTGAAAAAGGTAAGTTTAGTTAAATATAGTGATGAGAAACCCCACCCCCAAAAAAATAAATAAAAAAAAGCGAGGCCAGATTGTCTCCTGTGTGGGAAAAACCCATCAGGAACCTCTACTAGTTCCTCCTCATGGATTTTCCTTGAACTTTTTCAATGTCCATTCAAAATTTAACAAAACATTTAATTCAGCCAAATTTATAATCCTTCCAAGTTTCAGTTCCATGAATTTTTGGACAGTTAAGGATTTCTAGAACTGGAGTTTATGGAGAAGTGTACATAGAAAAAGAGGCTACAATTAAATTATCCATCATACCTTGTGCACTCAACAATATGAATATATAGTATAATTATATATATTTAATACATGCATATTATTATTCTATTTTTATCTAATAGCCAAGGGGTGAATTTATTTGCCCTAAGCCATGCAGCAAGTTTCTGGGGTCTGAAGTGGATCCTAGGAGTCTGGGTTCCCACATATCCAGTCTATAACTAATAGGCCCCCACTAAGTTTAGAAGGAACTTTCTGACTATGAGGGTGGTCAAACACTGGAGCAGGCTACCTAGAGGAACTGTGGAATCTCCATTGCCAGAAATTTTCAAGATCAGGTTGGACAGACACTTGGCTGGGATTATGGTTTATTAGGGATGATTCTGCCTTGGGCAGGAGGCTGAACTAAATGACATTGTGAGGTCCCATCCGGCTCTACTTTTGAATGATCTACTACGTAATGGGACTCCTACTGATATGCATCTGAGATACAAAATTTTACCTCTCTTAATCATGTGATTGGATTTCAAATTTAACCTAAATTAAGCAGTAAATTAAGGTGAGAATAGCATTAGGTATCAGCTGCTGTTATGAAAAATATGCTGACACATCATCTGCACTCAGCTCCAGGTGAACTAAACTGCTGGCAACTAGGGCTGTGGAAAGGTTTGGTCCCTGATTAGATTCTGTGGAGATTCGGCCCGATTTGGTGGCTGGCTGAATCTCCAAATCCAAATTGAATCAGAAGACAGTTTCATCTCTCTGAATCAAATCAGAAACGTCTAAATGGATTCAGAGAGATTTGGAAAGATTTGGCAATTCGGACATAGATACAGCTTTAAATGTTTTTTCTACATGCCTCAGGGTACCAGGCAGCTCGTGAACACTGCCATGCTGGGGCAGATGGAGCATCTCACAGGAATACAGAGGGGTCCCTAGTGTGCTCAGCAGCAGACCCGGAAGTGGACCAGAAGCACTTCGGGTCCAGTTCTGGGTCCACCAGAGAGTGCACAGTGTGGGGGGGGCACGTCCCTCCAGCTCCGTGACTGGTGCCTTCTGGCTCTGGGGGGGACCCAGGGTCCCCCTGCAGCCAATTGTTGAGATGGGGGGGCACAGGGGGCCCCCCAGCATGCTTCCCAGCAGACCCAGAAGTGGACCGGAAGTACCTCCAATCCACTTCTGGGTTCACCGCCAACCATGTGGGCCCCCCCCACTCTTGTGGGACACTCCATCCACCCCAGCATCACAGTGTTCACAAGCCACACTGGCACCTCAAGGTATGTAGAAAAAACATTTAAAGCTGTGTCTATGGCCAAATCACTGATTCTCCAAATCAGCGTTGAATCTTCAGACTTGAATTCAGCCAAATCGAGTCAGGGACAGTGATCCAAATCAACAAATCAAATCACTGTCTCTGATTTGGGCCGAATCTGAATAGAAACTGAATAAGGCCTATTTCACACACCTCTACTGACAACTATTCAGATGTGGTACTATTTTGTATTGAAGCCCAGGCCTAAGGCTGTGCCCCTTTGCTCCCCTGCTGGCTTCCACACAGCAGGATTTGATAGACAGGAGAGCAGGGAAGCTTACCGATTATATTATGGACAGAACTAAATTCAAGCAAAGAACTGATGTAGATATAGTGGCTTCTATATGAAATATGAAAAATAGTAGTTCTAGTAAGACTGGGCAAAACTGATACTGAATAGAATAAAGAACAACATTGGCAGCAATGCACATATTATTTACATATTTTGGACAGTATCTTGCAAAACTGGAGACATGATAATGTGCAATATAATTTAAAAAATAAATGTATCTCTAATTTTAAAAGTTTTTATTCTGTCTAACATTCATCAATTTGATAAATGAAGTCTAAACAATGCCCACTAAATTTGACACAACTGTTGCTTCAGGATTTAGCAAGTCCTATACAGTATCTTGTAAAACTGAAGACTTGATAATTTGTAATCTAATTTAAAATTGATTGCTTCCCCTTTAATCTCATACATTTGCTAATTTTACTCTGAGCTCATGTACCTTCCCTCCCCTTGGGTGATCTCATCTACAGATAAACCAATGCAATTGGTCACATAAAGATTAGTAGATTGCAGACACAGAATGCTATTGAATAACAATGTCTTGAATGGTTTTCCCAGTAATCCCATAGGTGCTTGCCACTCAGTTTAGAGTTAAACTATTACAGAAAAAAATATATTGAATAAATTAAACATTTTATCACCTAAAAAACAGGCTCAGTTTCACTGCAATAGATTATTTTCAAAACATTATTTAGTACAATTTCTGAATGCCCATAACATCACACTGAGATACAGTGGTGATAAATACCTTAGGAAAAACTAAGGTAGATAAAAAGACAGAACTGTACGTAGCAAATTTATTCACGTCTATCATCTCTTTCTCCCTCTGTTGAAATGAATACAATAGAAAATCTTTCCAGTGTTGTAATCTGGTAATGGGCTTGAGCCCTTTATCTTAATTATGAATGAATTATTGCCTTTTCAGTTGCAAAACAGTTCTGCAAAACAGACATGTGTGACAGCAGAAAGCATAATCATCTGATATGAATCAGTGGACAGAGAAGTGTCCTGTGCGTCAGTAATTTATGCTTAAGAAAGCAAATAAAGTGCCACTTAAAATTGTCAAGAAAACATTTTACTATTAGTGTTCCACATGGGACACTTTGACAACTTTACTTGTCAAGCCCTAAGAATCTCTCCTGGGTTATAGTATATGGTTATATTAGATAGTTCTAGATAGGCCTCATATTTACTTTGAATTGTGACAATAGTTAGTTTCCTGAGTTGGTCAGGAAAGCCTTCATAAGTATAAAAATATGCTATAGCTATCATTTCTTCCTTTAATGTTTTAATTTCACAGTTCAAAATTATGTGCAAAATAAAGGAAAGTAAATTAAATCTATGCAATGAGCCAAAACCTGTTCCATGTATTCAGTGAAAAGCTCCATTAACTTAAATAAATCTAGTTGCCTGAATAAGGCAATGAAAGTTTATTTCAATTAAACTGAAGGATCCAAATCCTGTATCCTGCTTTCATACACAAAGCACCCCTAAATCCAGCGGATGCCACCCCGAGGACACTGCCTTTATAGGGCATTCTGCAGGCAATGTGCAGTCACTATAGCAGTCCCTCATAGTCCTGGAACTTGGACATGTCTAGAAGAAATAGAAGCATGATTGGACCATATACCCCTGCCGTTCTTAGTGCTGACACAGGGTGCTGCAGGTATTGGCCCATGTATAAGTCAACTTAAATGTAATTAGCTCTAGGATCAGAGAGTATAAAGGCTGCTAAATGTTATTTCTGGTCCCATCCTGAAAAGTCCTATGCCGAGGTCAGTTTAGCTGGATTACAGGATCTGTTTTACTGTTTTTAATCAGAGTATTCAGGAGCCTCTGGATAAGCACTGTTGATATAATATAAATCAATGCAAACTGGAAGGTAGTGAAATAGATGCATCTGCTTTTACAAAATTGTATATCCTTATTTCTTTATGTTCTAGGTGTATAATAAATTCCACTAGTAGAACCAACTACATTTGTGGGAGGGCCCCTTTGCAGAGAATATAAATTATATTTGGGATCTTTTAAATTTTATCTTTAGTTTAATCTCTAAAACAGATTCCAATTTTTACCAGTGCCAAATCAAGATAAACTGCTGAATTGTCTTGCTTTCTACCTGTAGGAGATCTCAACTTTAAGGGCATGTCAGGAAATGGAACAAAAATAACTGTAAGCAATCAGGCAAAATAATTTTACAGATTTGTTGTTGCAAGTAGTAGCTACCCCAAGCCTTCAGTTCACTGAGAAGAAAAAGGAAGTGTTGATAACAAGTGACTTAGTTCTTTTAAAATAAGAGTATTAAGCATCCTAAATTTTAGAATATAGTCAATTAATGATTATGTTGATGAAGATTATGTTCTAAAATGACTAATTAAGCACAACATTACATCTTTATAACAGAGAAAACTTAAAGTGCCAATTACTTATAAGCATCCTAGGCAACCGTCAATCCTCTGGATCATGGTGTACACATAAGAGGTTTAGTCAGGTGCCTGATGAATCCACTTACGGTTGACAAGCCCAGTTCAAGAGTGACTCAGCTTGTTACAAGTTTCACAGATCAGTGTGTTGTCTAATTTGGAGTCCAAGTTTACAGCCTCCTGCTTCCTTCTTTCTTGCTTTGTTTCCATTCTCTAGATCAAAGCTCCTTCATGTTGAGCTGCACTTAGCACCAAATGTTCCCTCCAGGTTGGACAGGATTTTGCACACTCCTCCCAGCTTTCTATATACACATTGAATGACTTCATATCATTTTTGCACAAATCATGGTACTGCCATAAAAGGTGACCTTGCTTTCTAGAGCCATCTCAAATCTCACTGTACAAAATGTTCTTGGGGATATGATCCCCTCCCATTCCCCTAATGCGGCCAAACCATCATAACCTTCTCTTCTGGATATTGGTTTCTAAGTATGCCAGTCCTGCACACTCCAGCACATCTGGCTGCCTATACACATGCTCCTTGGCATTTTAGTTAAAATGCTGCAGCATTAAAATGACCACATAGGCATTTTATCTAAATCTCATTGAATAAGCTTTAGATAAAGCATCCCACAGCCATTTTTAAATCCTCAGGGGCTTAATACATGTGATGCTGCAGCATTTGAATTAGAGCGGCTGTCTGGGAGCCACTGCAATGAGAATGTGTCTGCCCCCACCCCAGACCACGTGTATAGACCTGTGTTTGGCATTCTGTCTTCCCGCTTTATTTTCAGGATCTTGCACAGGCATCTCATGTGGAACCTGTTCAGTCTCCTGATATGCCTAGCATACGTAGTCCACATTTCATCAAGTAAATGTCAAAATTACTTGCAAATAGCCTTCCATTTGCTAAATGTCTTATCTGTACAAATTGCTATGATTCACATGGTTCAATGAGCACTTTCTGGTTGAAGCTCTTTTGGGACAAATTTTGTTCCCTACAACAAATCATTAAAAATGTGAAAGAGTAATGCAAACAAATATGTAGCATAATATCTTTATTCAGAACTGAACCTATTACAATAATATCACTTCACTATACAAAGTATTAAACCTCTTTGATGTTTTCTATTACATATAAACTCCCCCATAGGAAACATAAATAATAACGTAA
Organism: Crocodylus porosus; assembly: GCF_001723895.1. NCBI lineage: Eukaryota > Metazoa > Chordata > Crocodylia > Crocodylidae > Crocodylus > Crocodylus porosus. The sequence goes on along the minus strand of NW_017728951.1, from coordinate 29,833,965 downwards.
AAAATAGTGGTATTGCATGAAATTATTGAACAAAATCTCTTATCTTTGGGATATGGTAGGATACCAAATGACTTCACCAAAATAATTTTTTGTCTCTTTTAAATGAACTAAAGATTTGAGGTCATATCGTGCTGTACATTCTCATAGACTCTCCAGAACAGTCAATGGAAAATTCTGCTCCACAATAGCTTAATTTCTTTGTATACATGGGGACATATTTGGCTTTCAGACACACAGTCTTCAGGTTTATTCTGGTGTAATTAAGAGCAGAATTCAGACTATAGATTTTATTTCTGAGATTTTTTGAGAGGTCCTGAAACTTTCTAAACTACTGGAGTGCATTTCAATTAGCTAGTTCCCACATGCTTTTGCAAGGACTTTATAGGTTTTATCTTTTGTTGTTCTTGACTTTTTCTTGAATCCTGAGGAGACCTAAGTAAATTGTTTCTTCTGCTTGAGCACTGCATTAGTTCCGTCACAGCACGTTAGTTCCTTGATAGCGCAATTGAACGTCATTAGCTGCTGCTTATACACACTAATGGGCTTACTTTAAGGCAAAAATGTTATCACATCCAATTGTTTTTGCAGGGTCAGTATCTGAAACAGTTTTTAATCAAATATGGAACAACTTCCACTTCTAACTTTCATTGCTGTACATAACTGTATACAGAAAACCACTGCAAACCAAAGTTAGAATATGTTGCATTTATAAATTGGAGCCTAAATAATACCATGATCTTCTAAAGAATTCTGTTTAGGACTCTCTATTGACTGCACTAGATAAAAGGAATTGAATGAGCCTCAGCAATTTTTTGCAAGTTATTTGGGAAATATTCACAAATACTGCTTTTAGATTGGAACATATATAGGATTAATCACTTCTTTTTAATTTCCAGCAAATTCTTAGCACAGTGATTTTCAACCAGGGTGTTGTGGTACCTAAGGTGCCTTGTTATTCTTTTAAGGGTGGTGCAGGATGCCACACAATGTTAGCATTGTTAGATGTGCAAACACGATTCACAAGATAAAATTGAGTTTCCAAATAGGAATCCAAACTGTTTAAAGATTCTAACCTGTTGTGATCATTGTTAATTATCTGTAATAGAAGAGTTGCTCTATCATTTTTCTATGGTCAAAAAAAGTTAAAACTAAGAGCTGGTATTTTCTAATGGGTGCCTCAAATCTATTGAGGGGTGCCTCAAGTCTGAATAGGTTGAGAACTACTGTCTTAGCACATATTAAAAATTCACATGTCCACATATTTACATATTTAACAGTGTTTTACCTTGGGAAACTAATAACCAATGACTACTGGTCATGTTTTTAAGAAAACAAAAACATTACTAAATCTTTTTACTAGTAGCATGAGAAATGTTGTAATGAGAGATAACTAATTATTTTGTGTGGTTTTAACAGAAATCATTTTCTTTGTAACCAGGTCCTTACAAGATAGCTGTCCCAACAGTTTTCTATGCTTAAAACATTGGCTCTACATGTCTACCATATATTACAATTGTTCTTCAAGAGTGGGGGTAACTGCAACTTAAGCATTATTAAGATTCTAGTTAACCTTTAGTAACAGAAAAAACTCTTGTCTCTTGGCTGTTAAGGGATGGTTGTCAACAGCCCTGAAAAGTTTTTTTCTTTAATTTAATAGCTGTCAAGTTATTAAGTCCCTCATCTATCTTTTTGTTCATCAGGGGATTGCTCACTTTAAGGAGTTTTAAAAAAATCTACTGACAACAACAAAGCAATATAGTTTTTCATTAGCTGAAGAAGACAATGTCAAGTTTTATCCCAGGGCCAGTGAGGGATGATGGAATCAGGATAATTATCTTAGGACACAAGCTGAGAATACAATATATAAGCTTTTTAGATACATTGTTTGCATATCAAATTGGCACCAATAAAAGGAAAATTAGCATTATAAGCTATTGGCTTTTTTCACCAATGTAGCCAGTCATGCCACTGATAAATACAATATGTGTTCTGACTGGAGCCCCCAGACACCGCATCCAGGTGCACAGCCACACACACAAATGCAGCCAGGCATCATGGAGAGCAGCACCCTGCAGGTAAGACTGTGGAGGGAAGAGGTGGGGGGTCAGATTGAGACTCCCACAGGGGGTCTGGGGCAGGGGCTGGGGGCACTGCCCAGCCAGAATGCTGAATGGGACCTGTGACTGAGGCAGAGAGCACGACAGAGTCATGGGTGGCTTATCCATGGGGCATGGGGCAGGCTTCCCACCATTATGTACACCCCCAAGGGGAGACATGGGGGGGCATGTGCCCCACCAGGTTTGTGTGGGGGCCAGATGCAGGCTGCTCTCTGTGGGCTTGAGCTCTCCTGCCATTCCCTTGGGAGCCCCACCCCAGCAATGCACCCCCTGCCCACCCAGCAGCAAATCTTTATCAGTATACACCTAATGCTTTAGTCAGTCAAACTGGTGCCAAATACACAATATACCTAGAACATTGATTATGTTTTATACTATAGGATCATAAGAAAGTAGAACTGGAAGAGACCTCAGAAAGTCATCTAGTCTGCTCAAGGCAGGATCATCCCAGGCTAAAACATCTCTGCTAAATGTGGGTAGATACAGACTTTTGAGTAAAGTAGGGGAAGGTTAGATGAAGTTAAAAATGGCCACCTGATCTAACATAAGTTGGGATGTAGGGACTAGTGGGGGGGCTTAGAGGGATTGAGGGGGGGCAAGCAGGCTCCAGGAGGGTATCATGGAGTAACTGGGGTCTGCAGAGGGGTTGGAGGGCAGGCAGCATCTGCAGGAGGAGTCAGGGGAGCAAGCAGGGTTCAGACCACGGGGGATTGGTGGGGTCTGGGAGGGTTTGGCAGAATTAGAGCAGCTAGTGGGGTCTATAGGGGAATGGGGGGGGCTCTCTCCCCCAAACCCCTGGGGAAAAGGCTATTATTAGCTTCCCAGCCTGCCCTACACCCAGACAAACAACTCCTTCTAACCCCCACCCTCATTGTTTGTCTCCCACCCCTCCTCTCACTCCAACTTACTTCCTAGGTTCCCAGCACTGGTGAAGCCCGGTAAAACCAGCATCAGGAGCAGCCTATGAGATGGGGGTGTTTGGTGGGCTGTGGGGGCAGGGACGGGCTTGTCTATTGGGGAATTGTTCATCTGGGGGTGGAAGGAGGGGCCATGGAGGCTAAAATAGCCAGGTGCCAGCTTGGTAGGTAGAGAAAGCCCAGTCCTGATTGGGTGTTCCCAGTCCTGAAGCTGCACTGGGAACTGTATAGAAATTCAGTTCGACTGGTTTTGCTAGATCCAATCTAAGTTAAACTATCTCAGAGGTACACTTAACTTAGATCAGGACAGCCATTTCTAGGCTGATTGAACTGTGCTGAACTTCTGTATGGTTCACACTTAGATCCTCCTAACTAGAGATGTAAGTGTAAGGTCTGCACCTAGGTGAACTAAGTTAATTGGGTGACCATTTTTAATGCAATCTAACCCCCCCCTCAACCTCCCCAAACATCCATATGTAACCTGTCTGTACAGCCTGCTCTTGAAAATGTTCAATAAAAGATTTCACAACTTCTCTAGGTAGCCTGTTCCAGGACTTGACCATCCTCATAGTCAGAAAGTTCTTAATCTGCAACCTAAATTTCTGCTGCTGCATTTTAAATCCATGGCTCCTAGTCTTGTCCCCTGTGGCCACAAAGAAAAGACTATTTTCATCCACTTTACAAATAACTGAAGAGTAATTTAAAGACCATTATCAAATCCCTCATCAAACTTCTCTTCTCCTAATAATAAATTTTAGGAGAATTCTCATCTCCTAAAAATAATCCTAGTTCTTTTAGCCTATAATGGACTTTTATAAACACTTAAGAGAACTTAGAATGTATCTGTTTTGAAATTCTGTATTAACTGTATTGTACATATTGTGACTTGTTAATTATCTACTCAAGCTTTTCAATGTTTATTGAACTTGTCAATGTTTATTAACAATATCTAAAACACTAATAGGGAAGTCATTTAAATGTTTTAGTCAAACAGGAATTTGAAAGATACTGGGTGAGCCTACACATGAAATTTATTCAAAGCAATAAACTCCAATGCATATCATGCCAGAGTTTATTGCTCCCGGGTGCCATTTTTACATGTGTGCCTGGGACCGCAGCACGCTGAGCTGGATTGGAGAAGCCCCAGTGGCAGGGGGCCACTGGATGCTCCAACCCAGCTCAATCTGCTACAGAGGGGCTGGCTGAGGCATGAGAGTGCTCCAGTGCAGGGCTAGGCAGCAAGCAGCCCCCACACTGAAACACCCTTATACCCCAGCCACCCCCATTGGCATCTATACATGCTTTTCTGTGCACTAAAGAACTCTACCATAGGGTAGTACTTGCGTTTACAAGTACTAACCCAGTATTCCTCAAACTTTTCTAGCCCAAGGCACACTTGCATTAATACAGATTTTCCATGACACACCTGTTAAGGTATTCCCCATCCTCATATCTATTGTAGTTCATTGTAGTTCACTGCCCTGGCAAAATTCCATGGCACACCTGTTCATTTCTGATGTCACACTTTTGTGCTGCAGCACACTGGTTGGGAAACACTGTACTAACCTATGGTGGAGCTAATTAGTTTACTGCAGCCTAATAGGCCCACTCGTGTAGATGCTAAGACTTTACTGCAGAGCTGATTAGGCAGCTCCGCAGTAACTGTCTTGTGTCGATGCACCCATTAAAAGAATTTTTAAGCTTCTTTTCTGATGAGCTATGGCAGTGTAGAAGTGCATAAAGTTGCAAAGGATATTAATGCTATCAGGCAATAGATCTACAGGGCCCGATTAAGCATTGTTCTCGGACCCCTTTATACTAGCAGAGCTTGTATAAAAGGGCTTCAAGGCATATGTTGTTTCCCTTCAGCCTACAGCAGGTTCTTATGTTGTCTTTGTAGCAGCCCTGGGCATAACAGAGCTTCAGAGTATGCATGGGAACACTGCTGGGACATAGGTGAACTGGAAGAGAAAAGGTGCAGGAAGCAACATAGCCAGGGAAGATCTATGTCCCATCAATTCTGCACTTCTATGAACACTTAAGAACCAGTGATACAGAGCCATAAGTTAGGCGAGCCACATTGCAGCCACATTGGCCCCTATACTTTCTGCACAGAGGAAGAACAAGTTGCCTCTACCCTATTGCTACACCAGAAGTAGGCTGAAATTGGCCCATAATGTTCAAAGGATCAATAGGTATACTAAATGAAGTAATATTTTAAGGGAAGTCAGCATTGCATCTGTCTTTTACAAGTCACTTCATAAAATAAATACACATTGGAAAGGTAGTGGCTTAGAATGCAGTTCTATTCAGTAAACTCTTCAGAGTTGAGTTGCAAGTTTTACACATTCTGATTTCAGCTAAACCAGCGCTAATCAATAAAAACTCCACTGAAAAGATGGAGTCACACCAAATCCACACTTGCACAACCCAAATCAAAATATGGCTCAGTGAGCCAAACACATCTTCAGCCAATTTAAAGCAGGGAGTAATTTGTCCCATGGTGCACTTAAAATGTTCAACACAACTAAACTATTTCATGCAGGAATCTATCCATTTCCTACATACCTACAACAATACTGTATTAAAGGCAATTTCCTTAAATCTTTTCTGGAAAGCCATTTGCATTGCAATTAAAGGCGTTTCCCCCTACATTTTCATCTTTGTTGTTTAAATGTGTGATAGTGTGGAAAGGAAACCAGACAACTCATGGACATTCTACTGATAATAGTTGTGGAAACATATGCAGAAGAATAACTTCCTGAATGAAACGATATTTAGCGCTTATAGAGCTTTTATTCTTGTTGTCTAGGGGACATATATTCTCATCCACTTACAGCAGCTTTGACTTCATCTAAGAGAACATTACTAAAATGTATGAATTTCTTTCTTTACAACATGAGGAATTCAATTATTTTTAAAATTAAAAAGACAAGCCATGCCACAAGTTATTTGCTAGCTCTATCTTTTTTTGGTTTCATAACAGGAAGTGATACTCATTCGAAATATGCTGGTGTATTATTTTACATTATCGCAATGAATAGTGAACAGAATTATTTCCTTTTAATTTCATAACCCCTGATGTGACTTTTGCCTGAAATTTTTGTTTAGAAGAACTAAAGCAACTGAGTCATTTAAGTCTAGGAGTGCAAATGTAGGCTTTAATTTTTCATAGATTTCATAGACGTTAGGGCTGGAAGGGACTTCAAAGATCATCAAGTCCAGCCCCAGGGGCAGGAAGTCAGCTAGGGTCAAAGGATCCCAGCAAGACAAGCATCCAAACGCTTCTTGAATGAATCCAGAGTAAGTGCCTGCACCACACTGCCAAGCCTATAAGCATGCTGCAGGTTTCTTTTCCTGAAGTGGAGTACCTTACATTTATCTATATTGAACATCATCAGGTTTGTATCCACCCACTTATTAAGTTTATCCAGGTAAGCCTAGATCACTAGCCTGTCCTCTGGTGTGGATGCTATGCCCCAAAGTTTAGTGTCATCGGTGAACTTAGCCAGTGCGCTTCTGACACCAATGTCCACATCATTGATAAAGATATTAAAAAGAACTGGTCCAAGGACAGAGCCTTGGGGTATACCACTGGTCTCAGAGCGCCATGATGATTTGCTACCATTGACTACTACTCTCTGGGTTTGACCTCGGAGCCAATTACCCAGCCATTGGACTGTGGTAAAGCTGAGGCCACAGTTGGCCAATTTTTCCATGAGAAGGTCATGGGACACCAGACCAAAAGCTTTTTTAAAGTCCAGATATATGACGTCAAACTCTTCTCCCTTGTCCAGGTGATAGGTCACCTGGTCATTGAAGGAGATGAGATTGGTCAGGCAAGATCTACCCACGACAAACCTGTGCTGGCTATCCCTCAGGATGTTACCTTCAGCCAGCTTATCCAGAAGGGTCTCCTTGATAATTTTCTCTAGAATCTTACCAGGAATTGAGGTCAAGCTGACTGGCCTGTAATTCCTGGGATCAGCTTTCCACCCTTTCTTGAAGATGGGTACATTTGCCTTCTTTCAGTCTTCAGGTACTTCACCTGAGCTCCACAAATTTTTGAATATTTTTGCCAATGGTTGGGCTATGCCACCTGCCAACTCCTTGACTCCTAGGGTGTAATCTGTCAGGACCAGCTGACTTGAAGGTGTTCAGCCTCTCAAGGTGATCCTTTACTAAATCAACACCAATGCTGGGTATATATATACCCTCACCCTGGCCGTCCAACATCTTGCTAGGCAAGACAGTCCCATTGGATTGATGAAAGACCAATGCAAAGTACCCATTGAGCATAGTTTATAGTTTCATAGTTTGTAGGGTCGGAAGGGACCTGAGCAGATCATCAAGTCTGACCCCCTGCCTTGGCAGGTGTTCGTCTAGCCTTGTTTTATAGATCCCCAGGGTAGGAGCCAGCAACACTTCTCTTGGAAGTTGGTTCCAGATCCTAACCGCCCTGACAGTGAAGTAGCTCCTCCTGATATCTAGTCTAAACCTACCCTCTGCCAGCTTGTGACCATTATTTCTAGTCACTCCTGGTAGTGCTTGGGGGAACAGGGGCTCCCCCAGTGCCTGCTGGTCCCCTCTGACTAGTTTGTAACAGGCCACTAGATCCCCCCTCAGCCTTCTCTTGTGGAGGCTGAACAGGTTCAGGTCCCATAGCCTCTCCTTGTACAGCCTGCCCTGCTGCCCCCTGATTATGTGAGTGGCCCTCCTCTGGACCCTCTCCATGTTGTCCACATCCCTCCTGAAGTGTGGCACCCAGAACTGGATGCAGTACTCCAGCTGCGGCCTGACCAGTGTCGCATAGAGGGGGAGGATCACCTCCTTGGACCTGCTCGAGATGCATCTGTGGATGCATGACTGTCGCAGAGCACTGAGGTGCCCTGCTTCTATGGAGAGGGGAAACTACTACTTGTGAAGCAGTAAGTAGGGAGCCCAGCTGCTGGTTGCCAGGGTGACCAGTGGGAGTCAGCTGACCGGAAGGAGTAGGGCCTGGCTCCTATATAACTCCCAGGCTGAGGCCAAGAAGGCAGTTCCCTGCCAGCAGCCATGGGGGTAGGAGCTCTGCCTGAGTGAAGAAAAGGAAGAGACCTGAATGACTGAATAATGCAATACTAGTGAGAGATTGAGAAGACCTGGAGTGGGTTGACCATTGTTATAGCTAGATGGCTTAGGTTATGTTATAGCCAAAGGGCTTGAGTCTTCTGTTTATTGTTTACAACCAGTGGTTTGGGTGAGGCTATTCGGGGTTGGAGAAGGCCTCATAGGGGACCCACGGTGGCATGGGGACCCCAGCCCCAGTGAGGGCACAGCATTTTGGGGTGCACGGACCCCAGCCCCAGTGAAGGGCTGGAGAGTCAGAGGCCAGGTAAGGCTGAGGCTGCCTTTGCCCTGCAGGGTTTCAAAACCTCAAGGAGGAGAGTTGGGGGCCAGGCACGACTATGGCCACCTGAGCCCCAAGGCTGTGGAAAGCCCAAGGCCTGGCCAGAGGGGGCAGTGCAAGAAGTCCCACTGTGAGGGGGCAACGATTGAAGAGTGCCAGAGGCTGCAGAGAGAGACAAGGATGCGGCTAACACCTGACAACTAGATTCCCCCCCACCCCCCAGCCTTCTCTTGTGGAGGCTGAACAAGTTTAGGTCCCTTAGCCTTTCCTCATAGGGCCTGCCCTGCTGCACCCTGATCATGCGAGTGAAGGCTGAACAAGTTCAGGTCCCTTAGCCTCTCCTCATACCTCAGTGAGTCTTGGGCCGTGGTAAAGGGGCGGTTGGAGCCATGCATAGCCCATAAGGCTGAGGTGCCCGGAACCCCATTATAGAAGCAAGACATGGGGTAGCAGGAGAACCATGACCAAGAAGACGAGAGGCAGCCTCCCTTTACTATATATATATAAGATCAAGACATGACAGGCGAGAACGGGGGTGCTTTGAAGCAAACTTGGCACAGTAGGGGGCACTAGGGGAGATCATGGCCACCTCTAGGACCCCGCACCGTGACAATGACAAGGTACGGTTGGTCTTCCCGACTGCATCCCCACACTGCCGGCCCATGTTCATCTTGGCATCAATGATGACTCCAAGATCCTTTTCTGCCTCTGTACTGATGAGAAGGGTGTTCCCCAGCCTGTAGGTCTGGTGCTGGTTCTTCCTCCCCAGGACCAGTACCCTGCACTTGTCAGTGTTGAAACCCATCCTGTTCTCATCCGCCCACCCCTGTAACCTGCCTAGGTCTGATTCCAGCTGATTTCTCCCTTCTAGCGTACCCACATCCCCCCGCATCTTGGTGTCGTCAGCAAATTTGAACAGGGTGCTTTTTACCCCTCGTCCAAGTCACTGATTGGCCTTTACCTGAGTGTTGGTCATCAGCTGTCTCATTTGGTTCAGCAAGGGTTCAATGTTATCCTTGCTTCTTTTCTGGCTCCCTACATATCTGAAAAAGTACTTTTTGTTATCTTTGATATGTGTGGCCAGATGGAGCTGGGTTGCAGCCTTGGCTTTCCTGATCTGCTCCCTGCAGGTACTCCTCCTTAGTGGTACTTCCAACCTCCAACCTAATGTTCCTGTACCAAAGTTTAAAACTTTTTGCATGAGGCCTTTTGACCTAAGAGTTATAGCAAAATCTTGAGCTAATGATGAGCAAATTTGTTGTAGACCACGGAGTAAATGATGCAAGCAAAATGGTAAAAATTATACTGACCGCTCGTTTTTTCCCCAAGTGATTAGACTTCAGTCTCCAGCATAACAAAACGGAAATTGACTTCAGCATGTGCACAGAGTACTGACAGCCAAGTGTGTCATCATTACATTAACTGTATATGTAACCTGGGTGGTACTCCAAGAGGTACCCCCTCTCCAGTTGAAGGGATCAAAGCAGGTGCACAAGTGCTGTGGGAGGTATAGGGACTCTCCTCCCCCTATAGAGTGGAGCCCAACCACCAATGGAGACTTAACCATATGCCTTTTAATGAGGGAACAATACTGGGAACCTAACAGGCATAAATCAGAGAGCATAGTGGACACTACAATGCCCCAAGGGGGCAGGATTCAACAAAGGTTAGACACTTACAATCATTGCCAAAAGACATGGTTAACAAAATATAAAACACACACTGCAAAACAAACAATACTGGCTGGTGAAATATAAAAAGGCACAATACACAAAATGTCAAATGACAAGGAAATATAGGGCCTAGGTACCTGGAGGAGGAGCAAGGGGGAAACACAATGGCCCCTTTTCCCTGCAAGACTAGCTTCTTGTTAGCTCATTCACCCCAAGTTGCGACTTGAACTCAGATTTCCCACATAGCAGGTAGGAACACTGCCACATGGCCACCACTAATATCCCAGCTCTACTCGGGGTCTTGAGTGTCCTGGAGCCCGGCCTCACGTCAAGCTGCCTGGCCTGATTGGAGGAGCTGGAAGCAGAGCTGGGAACCTCTCAGGTCACTGCTCAGATCCTGGCTGGAGCGGAGGAGCCTCCCCTGCTGGCTGCAGCCTCTCCCAGGGGATCCTGAAGTCCAGCAGGGAGTCTCTCCTGCCGACCACATGCCGCGCTGCTGACGGTCCCACTGCTGCCTGCAGGTCCTGCTCCTTCAGGCTTTTCTGGGGCACTGCTCCCACCCCACTAGCTCAGCTCTTTGAAGCTCCTTCCTTGTGATCCCTTGCTGGTCTCTCCTGAGTCAGCCGCGCCACCCCTTTTATCCCCCTCCAGGTGGCCCAAGGGGCCAATCAGGGGACACGGGGGGTGAGTCTCTGGGGCCTGATTGGTGCAGAAAGGGAATCCCAAGTCCTCCAATCATCTTTTGCCCTTTCAAAACCCCTGGGCTAAGTCACTCCCAGCTATCCCGTCACATATATATATTACAGACAGCAAGAACACAACCACTTTCCATTTCAGGTCCTCTAGAAGAAAGGCAATGAAGTGTATTGGGCCAAAGGAAGTACATTAACTAAGAACAAAGACACACCAAGTGGTTCTTCTTATTCTTACTTGTAGTGGGTAAGTAGGATTATCATTTCCTGAGACAGAATTCAGACCATGATTTCTTAGAAATAATGGGGTTTGTTACTTTATTCAGTTTGTTTCCTTTTTTTAT
>NW_017728951.1:29816010-29822732 GCF_001723895.1 Crocodylus porosus | reverse complement strand
CACCCTTCTTCAGGCATAGGGAGACTCTGTTGGTGTTGGTGTGCTCTCCTGGAAGTCTGTTCTACCCAGAAGAGCACACAAACATCAGTAGGCTCTCCCTATGCCTAAAGGAGAAAGTTTGCACCTGAAAGCTTGCAAAGAACAATTTTTACAACTATTTAGTTGGTCTGATAAAAGATAGCACTTCTACCCAAAGAACCTTGTAGACAGGTTTAAGGAATGTGTTTTCTCCAAATGTCATTTTTATTGAATGCTTCCTGTGGTATGTGATTCTGGCCTTGTGCACATTATGGGTAATTATATCATTATAATAATAGTTTCCTTTGACATCATCCACATAAAACTTGCAAAGCTAATGTTTTCAGTTTGGGGAACCAATCATAGCAGCCTCCCCTTCCACACCAGTGCTGCATGAGCAGTGACAGATGAACTTCAACACTTAATGGAAGCAAAGTATGTTAGACTCTTTGTTCTCCCGAAATATCTAGTAAGCTTTGTTACAGCTATAATAGTTGAACTCACTTGCCCGATCTGCTGCGGGGGGACCCCAGGTGCCCCCCCCCAGACCTAGAAGGCACCAATCGCGGAGCCAGGGAAGTGCAGGGGGGGCCCCCTTCCATGCTCCCCTGTCAACCTGGAAGTTGACTGGAAGTGCTTCTGGTCCACTTCCGGGTCTGCTGCCAGATGTGCTGGGGAGCCCCCCACACTCCTGTGGGATGCTTCATGCACCCCAGCATCGCAGCATTCATGAGCCGCCTGCTACCTTGAGGTATGTAGAAAAAACATTTAAAGCCATGTCTATGTCTGAATAGCTGAATCTCTCTAAATCCATTTGGAGGGTTCTGATTCAATTTGGAGAGATTAAAGGGTCTCCTGATTCGATTCGGATTTGGAGATTCAGCCACTAAATTGGGCCAGATCTCTGCCAAATCCAATAGGGGACCAAAGCTTCACACAGCCCTAATGACTAGACGAGGTGCAGGACAACAGAGATTCTGACTCGCATATATTCTGAGATTCTTTGCATATTACCAAAGGAGCTGTTCAAAGCTCAATAGAGCTTAGCCTATAAAGAAAGCATTGTGTTTTATTCTAAGACAGCCTGGAACCACAAGAGTGCAATATTGACAGTCCCTCAATATTCAATATTCCACCAGTATTCTAAGTGCAAGAGCTCTTAATTTGGCCACAGAGGTACCCAATCAGGGCTCAGGCAGTATGTAAATGTATAATCACCAAACAGCAATCCAGATTGTCCCAGATGCACAGACCTCAAAACTTAGTAGCATTCCCTCCATTTTGGACTGGAAAGTTTCTTCAGTCCTACACTTGGGTTTTTGAAAACATTGGGTGCATCTACATGTGCATTAATGCACCTTTGCTCCTCCGCATTAAGTTTAGTACTTCTAATATGAGGTTCTACATAAATGTTCAGTAGCTGGCACTAATGTAGCACAGCAAAGGTACACAGTATTTTTGTGATGCTTCATGTGCAGTAGACTAAGTCTACTGATCATTAGCATGGTTTTTACAATGATGTGCTAATGTACCATAGAATTACTCTACTATGCATTAAGCATCTCAGGTAGATGTGCCCACTGGGAAGTAATCCATTTGATCATCTCTAGACTACGATTTGGCAACACACAGCCCACAGAACCTGGATCTGGCCCAAAAAGCTGGGAGTCTTATAAACAGGAAACTATGGCAGGAGCAGATATCAGAGCTCCCCAGTAGCTCAATGGAGCTAGCTGAACTTACCAAAGGGCCCTTTGCAACGCGGAGGGAACCGGCACCCCCAGAGGACAGTGACGGCAAAGGAGATAATGCACCCAAACTCCCAAGAACTAACCTCTTTTGGGACGAGACTCCTCCACTCTAGGACTGCTGAGCTTAGGGTCGAAGGCTCCCCAGTAGGGGTAGGGGTGAGAGAGGGTATACTTTTAACCAGGACAGTGTTTTTGTTTTGCTTGACTGTATGTTGTGTTCTGGTGTTTGGCTCTGTAATAAATCAGGGGGTTGTATTTATACTGCTTGTAAGGGAAAGGTTGTTGGCTTTATTGGACACCCTAGAAATTCATTTCCCAGGTGGTCTGGGTGGGTGCTCGAGCCAAGGTGAAATATATTTAGTGCCCCAAAATTGAATCTGGCCTTTGTTGCTGCTGACAAGTACTCAGCAGAAGCTGGAGGGGCTTTGGCAGAGTTCTGGAAGCACAGGGTTTGGGCAGCCCCTGCACAAGGGCCAAGCAGCAAGGAGCTACACTGAGGCCACCTGGCACCTGCTCCAGCCAGTCTGGGACCCACAGTGCTTGGGGTGCCTACTGTGTGGAGCATGGGTCCTGGACTGGCTAGAGTGAGTGCTGGGTGCCACATATGTCCCAGAGCGGGCACTGCATGTGGTGCAGTCCAGCCAAGGTAGCCATGGCATGCAGCGCAGTAGCCACTCCAGCTGGACTGCACTGCACGCAGCACCATTCCAGCCACTCCAAGATCTGCACTGTATGCAGCATGGGTCTCAGACTGGCTGGAGTGGTCACCAGATCACACGTACTGGGTGAGAAGAGGAGGTCCATGGGCAGCACTGAATAGTGGGCTCCACAGGCTCAATCTTGTCCGTGGACCAGATGTTTGACAGCCCTGCATCAAGGTACTTGAAGCATTCTTAAAGAAGCAGTGCCGAGTTCAGCAAATGATTGTCAGTGGTGGTTCTAGGCCCTTCCCAGCCTGAGGGGATCTGAACCCACATCTTCTCCACAGAAGTGTGTGCTACCACCAAACTATAGGTTAAGCTGAATGGAAGACCCTCAACCCCTCTTGTTGAAGTTGGGTCAGTGGGCCAGAAGTAGAACAAAAAGGGGGAAACATGCCTAAAAATCCTGGTGACTTGCGGTGCTCCTTTGGGAGGGCAAGACTGGGTTATGATCCTTGCCTAATGTAAAATGCACAAAAATCCAGGACCTGAACCCAGGAGCTGAAATCATGAGTCAGCCCATCCTTCTAAATAGTGAGATTGGCTAAAAAGTATTTGTGTTTAAAGAAAAAAATCACATAACTTTGTATTTACCTCCTGAGTTTTGAGCCTTTAGGGTGCACTGGGGACATATTTTCAAGTGTTTCTAACTTTCCTGGTTGCAGAAAAACTTTTCTTTTTAATTAAAGCTGACATTCTCCCATATTCTCATGAGTGTAAGAACTGAGGCTTTAAAAGAAACATCAGATATTGTGAGACTGCAATAAAATCACAAGAGTTGGCAAATTAGTTGTTGTGTGAGCTTGGGCAAGTCTCTGCTTCTTGTTTCTCTCTTCTGTGAGCAAAAAATCTCAGAGACTTGTGCTTTCCTATCAGCCAGGAAAGTTAGCCAGTGAGCTCATATAGGACTTTCCTATATTTTATATCATCCTCCTGACAAGCTCAGTGTGCCGAGTTAAAGAACTCACGGCTTTTGCATAAACCCAGCATGTGAAAGGTACTGATTTAAAGACAAGATGCCTGAAAACTAGAAGCATTGAACTGGTAACATCGCAAAGCAGAAACTATTCCTTTTTAGATCATACTAGCAAACTAGATGAACTGAGCTAGTGACATTAAGGTCCTTAGTACTAATGTCATCCCACCAAACAGCATCTGCTGAAGCATTAGTATTCATCAATGCCAGAGACACCTTTGCTGTGGTCAGTAGTGTAACTTAGGGGTGTAAGCAGGAATGGATGTGGAAAAACAACAGCTGCCACTGCAGCCACACAGTCGTGTTAGTAGCACAGCAGCAGCTGAAAATTGCCACCCCTCTGCATCACTGCTGCTCCAAGTGTCTGGTTACCTTGTTACACCTCTAGTTGTGGTATAAGCCAAGCAAGGTGGAGGTGTTGAGTTAGCAACCTGACAGAAACCTGGGCCATGGGTCCAGCTCAGCAGCCTGGATTTACCAATCACACATGAAAAAAATGGGGAGTAGCTGAGGGAGCTGCTTCCCCCTTCTAGCTAACAGCACAGGAGAAGTATCTTCTTTCCTGAGATGGAAATGTCAGCTCCCCCAGTGCAACTCTTCCTGCTGCTTCTGCACTGGCTCAACATGCTTCCCTCCCTGGGAAAAGCAATTCATACACCTCTACAATAGTGGAGCCTTTTCTGACAGAGCCCTTTGCTTCCAGGAACAGTGCTGCAGGAAGGAAAGATGACTGAAGAGAACAAAAGAATGAAATACTGGTGTATTATGAGCAAGAGGAATGAACATTATTCTCCTAACACCAACCATGGGTCTTTCTTTGGCAGAGCATGCATTATCTTTTCTATTTTCCCATTTCAGGTAGACCCTTAGAAGCATATGATATACTAAATGGGTTGTGTTGGTGCAATTTACGTATCTTTCTTTTTTTATGTCCTTGGGTGTCAAAGTATTTAGCAGAATTCACAGATTTGTTGGAATCAGAAGTCATGAGCACTTCTGCTATGGCCTTGAACTTATGAACTTAGCATCGGCAGCCCAGCCCCTATTTTACACATCTAATAGTATATAAGTTGCTTTTCAGCTGTATTAAACTCAAATAGCTTGGAAATCAATACAGCTGAAACCAAGGTATTGTTTTTTGAGAATGAAAGAAGGAAACAATTTGGTTTTTACAGGAAAAGAAACTAGGGGCAGGGGGCAGCTACCAAGGAGGAGTATACCTGCCTGGCTCACACTTGCAGGGAATCAGCTAGGAAGGCCAAAGCAGGATTAAAATTTCGGCTGGTGACAAAAATTAAGGACAGCAAAAAGTCCTTCTTCAGGTATATAGGGAGCAAAAGGAAGGTGCAGGGTAGCATAGGACCCCTACAGGACAAACTAGGGCAATTGGTGACAGAGAGGGGGGACAAACCTGAACTCTTTAATGAGTTCTTTGCATCTGTATTCCTAGACACAGATGAAGACAAACCTCCCAATTGGATCCTAGATAGACACAGGAGGGACCACCAAGTGTTAGCACCGACTTAGTGAAAGGGCACTTGGAGGAGCTAGATGTGTTCAAATCAGCAGGCCCGGATGAACTTCATCCAAGAGTGCTGAAAGAGTTGGCCAGTGTCATAGCAGAGCCACTGGCATGGCTGTTCAAGCACTCATGGTGCTCTGGTCAGGTCCCAGAGGACTGAAAAAGTGCTCATGTGGTCCCTGTTTTCAAGAAGGGGAGGAGGGAGGAACCAGGAAACTATAGGCTAGTTAGTCTCACCTCCATCCTTGGTAAAACTCTGGAAAAAATCATTAAGGATCACATTTGTGGGAGCCTGGCAGGGGAAATAATGCTGAAAGGAAATCAGCATGGATTAATTGCAGGTAGATCGTGCCTGACTAACTTGTTTCTTTTTATGACCAGGTCACAAAATGCTTAGACACAGGAGTTGAGGTAGATGTCATCTACCTAGACATTAAGAAGGCCTTCGATACAGTATCTCATTCTGTTCTCATAAATAAACTGCCAGGCTGTGATGTAGATGATCACATGGTCAGGTGGGTGGTAAATTGGCTTAGAGGTCACATCTGGAGAGTGGTGGTGGGTGGGTCAATATCAGCCTGGAAAGATGTGGGCAGTGGAGTCCCACAAGACTCAGTCCTTGGACTGGTGTCATTCAGTGTGTTCATCAGTGACTTGGGCAAGGGGAGCACCCTGTCCAATTTTGCAGAAGATACCAAATTATAGAGCAAAGTTAACACACCAGAGGGTAGGGAACGGATCCAGGTGGAACTGGACAGGTTGGAAAAATGGGCAGAACAAAACAGGATGCAGTTCAACAAAGACGAGTACAAAGTGCTGCACTTGGGGAAAAAGAACCACCTACACACTTACAGGTGGGGGGATGACCTTCTCAGCAGCACAGCAGCAGAAAGGATCTTGGAGTCATAGTTGACTCCAAGATGAACATGAGACATCGGTGTGGTGAAGTGATCAACAAAGCTAACTGCACTTTATCACGCATTAGCAGATGCATGACGAACAGGTCCAGAGAGGTGATGCTTCCCCTCTGTGCGGAATTGGTCAGGCCACAGTTGGAGTACTGCGTCCAGTTTTGGGTGCTGCACTTCAAGAGGGATGCAGAGAATCTTGAGAGGATTCAGAGGAGGGCCACTCGTATGGTCAGAGGCCTGCAAGCAAGGCCCTACAAGGAGAGACTGGGGGACCTAGATCTCTTCAGCCTTCGCAAAAGGAGGCTGAGAGCTGGTCTTGTGGCTGCCTACAAATACATCAGGGGAGGGCAGCAGGGAAAAGGAGATGCACTATTTACTAGGGCACTCCTTGGAGTAACTAGGAACAATGGCCACAAACTGACATAGAGCAGATTTAGGTTGGACATTAGAAAGAACTTCTTCACAGTAAGTGTTGCCAGAAGCTGGAATGGGCTTCCAAGAGAGGTGGTGCTCTCCCCTACCTTGGGGGGTCTTTAAGATGAGACTGGAGAAGCACCTAGCTGGGGTTGTCTGATCCCAGCACTCTTTCCTGCCCAGAAAGGTGTCTGCCAGCTAGCCTGTCACAATTGTAAAAAGACAAAACTTTGCCCAAGCCTTGTTGTGCACTGAAAATTTACATTTTCAGTGTGCTTATTCCAGCTCAGATGTTTTGCTAAAGTACTTTCCAGGGTACTTAAATGAGGATTCATGAGGATTCACAGATGTTAGGTTCAAAAGGGACCTCAGTAGGTCATCGAGTCCAACCCCCTGCCCTGGTAAATGTGCTACCTTTTATCAGACCAA
>NW_017728951.1:29811255-29815582 GCF_001723895.1 Crocodylus porosus | reverse complement strand
CTCTGTGCAGATGTGATGGGCTAGCTGGGAGTGACCTAGCCCAGGGATTTTGAAGGGGTAAAAGATGATTGGAGGACTTGGGATTCCCTTTCTGCACCAATCAAGCCCCAGAGACTCACCCCTCCCATCCTGATTGGCCCCTTGGGTCACCTGGAGGATGATAAAAGGGACAGCATGGGCTGACTCTGGAGAGACCAGTGAGGGATAACAAGGAAGGAGTTTCATAGAGCTGAGCCAGTGGGGCAGGAGCAGTGCCCTGGAAGAGCCTGAAAGAGCTTTCCCCTCCAGGTGACCCAAGGGGTCAGCAGGAGAGGCTCCCCAGCTCCAGGAAGGATCTGAGCAGTGACCTGAGAGGTTCCTAGCTCTGTTTCCAGCTCTTCCAATCAGAGGCCAGGTAGCTCGACATGAGGCTGGGCTCCAGGAAAGTCAAGACCCCATAGCAGACTGCAGTCATACCTCCAGTGATGGCTGTGTGGTAGCATTCCTGCCTAAGAGATCTGAGTTCAAGTCCCAGTTAGGATGAGTGAACTAACAAGAAGCAGATCTTCTTGCAGTGGAAAGGGGCCATTGTGTTTTCTCCCCTTCCGGGTGCCAAGGCCTTATGTTTCCTTGTCACTTTGCATTTTGTGCCTTTTTATATTACACCAACCCGTATTGTTTGTTCTACAGTTTGTGTTTTATATTTCGTTAACCCTGTTTTTTGTCAATGATTGTAAGTGTCTAACCTTTGTTGAATTCTGCCCCCTTGGGACATTGTAGTGTCCACTATACCCTCTGATTTATGCCTGTTAGGTTCCCAGTATTAAAATGTATATGGTTAAATCCCCATTGGTGGTCTGGCTCTGCTCTATAGAGGGAGGAGAGTCCCTACACCTCCCACAGCGCTTGTGCGCCTGCTTTGATCCCTTCAATTGGAGAGGGAGTACCTCTTGGAGTACTGCCCAGGTTACATTTTGGGGGCTCATCTGGGATTCCCGTGTAGCAGGTGCCAGAATATTATTCAAGAGCTGTGCTCCCCTGTAGAGAGAGAGCCACCAGGAGACATGTCCAATGCCGACCAGTCTGCCATGCCCTCCAGGAGTGATGGGACTGTGCTGGGGGAGCAGGGCAAACTGCTGGTACTGAAGCTACCCCGGAATGGGTGGGGGTTTTCCAACAGATTCTGTGGGAGTACCGCCTGGGTTACACAATAAAATGGACGGAAGAGCAGTTCTGGAAACACTAAAGGTCATTAGATCCAAGGTAGAGTCCATTTTATTGTTTGGAACAGAACTTTGGGGTCCTGACCCTATGATCCACCCAAAAACCAGAAAGCTTTCTAATTATTTTTTATCTCTACCTAATTCTACAGACAGGGGCTTATATGCTCTGAAACCAGACCTTTCCAAATAAACCCTAGTTTAGATGGCTAAATAACATCTGTATTCTCCTCCAGAAAATTGGCCTAGAAAATCCGCTGAGTCACTGATCCAATACTTCCTCTATATTTAAAACAAGACATCAGTATAAGCATTAAATAGGTCACCAGGCAGATGGATATGCTGACAGTGAGACTGTCTCAAACTTTCCCTTTTTTAAGACTAACAAAGCACTCCTTGGCCTAGAAAACTACCTGCCTATGGTGCAAAACTGAAAACAATGAGGGGGCATCACTAAATTGAGATTCATGCTAATGAGATCTGTAGTCATGAGCAGATCATGTCAGACCCTACATTGGGACAGAATGTTCTCTGGTAAGAAGAATGAGATAAATGGTTTAAATCATTATTTGTGGTCTTTGGGGTTTGGGTTTGGGTTTTTTTAAGAAATAAGAGGAAAATGAATCTCCAGATAAATATGAATTTTGAAACAGTGGGCTAATGGGGAAAAAAAATCTGGCTTCTTTCTAACACTTTGGAGCCTTCCCTATATGTCTTATATGTATTTGTGTTGCTCGCACAAAGAATAAGGGCACAAATGAAATAGAGTTCTCATGTTTTAATATTCACTGCTATGTTCTATATTAATTTCATGTAAAGTTGTAGAATGGACAGTCTTACTGTTTGTTCTTAGCAAAAATTCTAAATTATATAAATGTTGTTATTCTATTATATATCATTTTATTGTACTGTTTTGATGAAATCCATAAGTAAACTACTACTAGTAGTACATAATTTGAAGTCCAGTTGTGTTATCTTTCTCTGTACTAGAAAGCTTTAAAAAATGTTTCAAAACATAAGTATACTTATATCCACTAAATCAAACCTCAAAACATTGTTTTTAGTGCTCTCAGCATTGAAACCCTTCCTGTACCAAGATAGGTCTGTAAGAGTACATGCTCGCTTTACTCTTGCAAGTAGTCTTCAGTGTGCAAGCTGGCTTCAGTGTGACCAGCTCTGTAAAATAAGGGGAGAAGTCTGGGCTGTAGGGCTTGTGCACTTGCTAACTCATGGGACTGACTGTCCTTGCACTTCTGAAGACAGGCCAAAGTTCAGGTTTGGCTTGAATGATTGCAATGTATTCTGATTAGATAACTGTAAAAATGTCCTAGACTTTCTAAAGGTACACACATTTGGTATTTCTAGCTGGGTTGTTGGGCTGCACTCTGTATCATGCAACCAACCCATTGATTACCCAGCACATAGCAAAACTGCCAGTTTCAACAAAGTTCCACAGTAAATCATTCATCTGTCAGTAAAGGTTAGTAATGGAGCACTGGATGCCAAAGTAGCATTTCATATTGAACTTGTGTTGCATTAGATTTTTCATTACTATTCTTATCTGTCTTTTTAAAGCTCACACAGATTTATTCTATAAACAGAATCTGATGGAGTAAAAAAGAATATCAAGGCAGAGAAAGTTAAATCCAGGTCAGTCCCACCCTGACCATTTCGTTAATTATCCTTAGGATACTTGGCTTTGCTGTAGGTATTGCAATATGCAAATTATATAAAGCATGATACATTCTTACAAATAACTAAAGAAGGAATTTATAATATGGACTTTAAGACATATATTAAAGATTAAAGTCCATTAGTTTCAAACGCCTGTATTTTGTGGAGTTTATGTCAAGGCTTTAATACTATTTTGACATTTCTGATGTTTATTTATTATTGGCAGCCAACGTGATGTTTGCATTACTTTTCTTCAAATTCTCTTCAGTTACAGTGAAACCTGATCCAAGTAACCCAATCTGATCAGCTTCTGTTGGCAAGTTTCAGAAAAAGGTAATGTTATCATTTTAAAAGTAAGGGACACCTCCTGACATGTGCACTGTTTCATTTGGTACCATCAGGCAGGAAAAAACCTCCAAAAAGAAGAGCTTTTGGTAATGCTACACACGCCTCCACAGCCCTGTGCCACCACATGGATCTTGGAGGTGGATGAGGAGGGGGGTCAATCCCACTTGGAGGCTGGATGTGGTAGGGAAAAGAGGCCAGCAGTTTTCCTGCTGGTTGAAGATTTTGTAGAGAAAAAGGAAGTGTCCTGGAGTCCTATAACTTTTTTAAAAAATTGGGTGGGGGTTGCATTTTGAAGTCATCCTCTGAGCTTTCTGGCTTCTGAATGTTTAAAAAAGAGATCACCTTAGACCAGGGTTCAACTACGGGCTGAATCCAAGCTGCAGAGCCATTGGATCCAGCCTGAAGACTTAGGGCTTCGTCAACATTTGGCCGTAGGGAACTTCTGCCATGGGAAGAAGCACCAGCTGTGAGCAGGTCCTAGCTGCCCACTTGCTTCTGACCCAAGGTGTATCATTCTGGCCTACAGGCAGAAAAGGTGACTCATGCCCTGTTAGTTCACAGCCATTTCTAACCCCATTTCCAGTCCAAGCCTGTCTGCAGTAACTACACTTCTATGGGACTTGCACCACTTTATAAGTAATGTGACCCCAAGTGGGGTCACACCCCTAGCTTGGTAACTGCTGGAGTAAGAGATTTACCATGTTATGTACTATCACTATATAGGATTTATTATTAATTTATTATGATAGCAGCAAGAAGCTCCAGTTATAGATCAGGGACTCTCTGTGCTAAATGCTGTACAATCAAATAACAACAAAATAAGAAGACAATTTTTCTCCCCAAATGCTTTCATTTGAGCATTTCTGCCTTTTCTGTTTTTTTTACAACATAAAAACCTGCTTACTGTATAGAGTCCCCTAAAAAAATACAGGCGCAGCTTGGACTGTGAAGCCATAAGATATATCTTGGTATCTCTGATTTCCTTAAAGCAGAGACAGGCAATTATTTCAGACAGAGGGCTGCTTAACAAGTTCTGGCAAGGTGTTGTTGGGGGCCGCCTAGATGGCCCCATCTCTTGACAGTTGCCTTGCCCCCTGGTCACCACA
>NW_017728951.1:29792759-29811115 GCF_001723895.1 Crocodylus porosus | reverse complement strand
AAATAAAGTGTCACTCTTTTATATTGTGTGTGGGGGGAGTGTGTGGGGGGGTTGTGAGAGGGTGTGCCTGTGTAAGGGGGCATAGGTTATGTTGGGGTGTATGTATATGTCGGTAGAGGTTGTGGTGTCAGGGTGTGGGTGTGTGTGGTGTGAGGGAGGGTGGGGGGTGTAGGGGCCCCTCAACGACTCCCCCCATAGTCTGCAGCCCCCGCTGCCTGGCAGCAGCAACAGGCAGGGAGGTCAAGGTGCTCGTGCCCAATGCAGATGCCTGGTAGGGTGCGGCTCTGGCCAGCACTGTGTGGGAGGAGAGAGCAGAGTCTGCTACTAATTTGAATCAGTTTTGCAAAAAGCACAAAGAAACAGACATAAAGTTTCATTTTTTCCATAATAATTTTTTAATAAAGTTTGTCAGTGAGTTTAAACACATTTATTGGGTTCTCCTAAGCCAGAATTATCCTTTTAAAATCTTGCTCTATTGTAAGACTAATAAACATTTTTTCTTATCTTGAACACAGAATAAATTTAATATTAGAAGTTTGAAGTACTACAGTGTCTGGCTGTTTTTCCTAATTTCATAAGAATTTGCTTTATTTCAGTCTGTTCTGGTGTTATTTATTTCATTCTGTTAAGGCACTTATAGGAACTAGTCTACAAGTTTCTGTGTCTAATAGAGTACACACAGTAAATAAAAGAAATGTTTAAGACATGCCATCAGTGCAGAGGTACTTTCAATTGAAGAAGAAAAAATTACTGGTGATTTCTTGAAGCCCAAACAGGAATTTAGATATAAAAATCTGTTCTATGTTAAATATTCTGTAAAGAAATAAATCAAGACAAAAACACAAATGTACCATAGTTAAGTATGTAAATACTTGCTACAGTAGTACCATGACCAAGTACCTAGATACACTAACTTAGGATAGGTTCTTCTTTAACTAACTCAAAACTTTTACCTAGAAACTCCTGCTAATTAGTAGATCTAATTAGAACCATTTTGTGCCATGCTGTAGAATGGCACTGGAGATCTACTTATGTGAAGTTTTGAATACCCACAACTTCCACTGAGGTAATATGAATAGAGTGTCTTTACATATCTTAGACTTGCTCTTACCTTTGAATGTGGTCATTACAACTAATGAAGGAACCATAACTGTGATCTTGCAGAGCTATACTATTATGTTACGCATACTTCTGTGTAATGGCATTAGAACAAGTGGAGCTAATTTGGACCACTAAATGGAGTCAAAGGGAATAGCAGAAAAAACTCTGCCCTTTAACATAGTTTCAAAGGAATGTAATAATTCCAGAAACCTTTCTGAAGAACCAGTGTGCTTATAATTTTAAATCTCCCATCCTGAATAATATGTCAGCACGCTCTGAGACAAGAAATGTAAACTTTGCAGTGAAGCATCTCACTGAAAAATTGACCCCTGAAAAGCCCCTTCTGTCACTATCTGAAAGGTAGTGGTAGTGGTGGTGGTGGAGGAAGGTCTTCATAGGCTGAGCAGGGAAGGATGACTTCCCAAATGCTGAAAACATCATTACATATATATTCCATTTCATAGTTCTGCAATTAAAAATAAAACTTCTCTTGAAGTTCAAGATGAAAACTAAAATGTACCAAATAAAATAACTTTTAACAGTCCCCAGATGGAGTCTTTTCAATGTTTCCAAACATCAAAAATAGGAGAGATTGAAAAGAGGAATTTGGAATGGATGTTGCACTTTAGCCACTTTGGGAACTGTAATATATAAACATGATTACATGATTTTTGGACACTCCGTTTAAGTTGACTAATTTAATTTTGTTTTTATGACAATAAGATATTATTTCTGGACTAAAAAATGTCTACCATAATAGTCAGAAGGACCTTAAAACTGACAAACATTAAATGACCACAAATCATTTTTTATGAGGGAGCAGCACGTGACCCTTGCTATAGATTATAGTGCTACTAGCAGGAGCTATAATGACATAAATGGATGATTTATCAGCTTTCTATCCAGGGGTGACATAATCATGTCAAATGAGGCATTAAACCCCTTGTTTTCAAAACTATGATAAAACACCAGCTAATTTACTGACATAAAACATATTGAGTCAAATATTTAGTTTTGCATTAAATCTAAATTCAACATTAGAACATTTCCTCTCAATTAAAAAGGGTAAAAACTAGATGTTATTTTATGCTCTAGTTCCCACATCTACTTAATGCTTAACATTTAGAGCTATTTCTGACATTACAAATGTATTAGCAAACATACCAAAAAGAAGAGAGGAAACATGAGTAAGATGTATATGCTTGATTCATAATTCTCCATTTGCAGGGGCTACTAATATGTTAGTGCAGAGACTATTTGCAGACACTTGCCCTGCCAGTGAAATGTTAACTTGCCTGATTGCTTAGAAAAACAGTTTTCTAGATCTGAAGACAGGTATTGTAAGAGAGTATATAGCTAATTTAATTTTAGTGTCATTAGGAGTTAACAGGTAATATATTAACAGATTTACAGGAGATATTGGCAGGACAATGATATGAGATCACCCAATATGACTCTTAAATACCTTAATATTTATAAGTGGTTATAGGAAAAAGATCTGTAACCAAGTTACAAACTAAGAAACAAATACATGCCTGACAAGTGAAAAGATTATGGCTGAGATACTACAACATATTATTTTGTTATTAGAGCACTGTATGTACTGATTTTAACAACTGAGAAAATCACATTTAAATTTAATGGAATTATGAGGAAGTTAATTTCTGATTTAGAACTAGATTATAACTAGAAAACAGAGAGGGACAAATCACTGGAAATACCACCAAAGAATGTTCTTTGTAATTTAGCATGACACTAAATGCACCTACTACACATGCATAAATGCCACTAAAGCAGAAGAAAGATAACAGAGGATTACCTCTTCCCACTGGTGTAATGGTGGAGTTATTTCTGGTTTATGTTGGTGTAAATGAGAGAAGCCTGAAACCTACTGTTTTCAACAAGGCTGAACCAAGTTTTCTCTGATACCAGCATTCCAAGTGCAGTTTCCAGTATCATTGCCACTTGTTATGCTTTTGGTGAAGAACTCCAGATTGGACTGCTGCTGCAGCGTGTTCTCTCTGAGCTACCCTTGAAGTTCCAGCCAGAGAGAATATAATATAGCTAAGTATCCTTCTCTCTTTTTTGGGAGCATCAGTGGTGTAACTTCTAAAGTGAAAGGTGTTTAGCATCTAACAGGACTGTGACCAAAGGAATCATCACCCTCCTGTGTGTCATCCATAACAGCATAAGGAGAATTTCTGCTTCTCCTCCCTAATCTGAACTCCTGGGCTACCCTCTGGAATGCAGTCCAAGAGCTCACACTTGTTCTGTAGTCACTTGTTTTATGCTGAAGATTGCATTATTTTTTAGGGAGGGAATCTCTCCAGGTTGATGCTTGTAGGTATATTAAATCTGTTGATCTATAGAACTACGCTGTATATACTCCCAGAATATAAATTAGTCCAGTTTCATAAATTGTCTCAGTGATTTTTTTTTTTTGTATTTTCAGATTCTGTTCAGCAAGTAGTTCTCCTACGAACAGTATAAACTATCTGTACAAGCTCCTAATGCCACACCCAAATACTTGAAAACTCATAGGGAATTGATCACTCATCTAGTGGCTGCAAGGATTACAGCCAAAAAGCCTGAAAGAAAAGTAACACCCCAAAAGTCAATGATGATTTCAAAAAGTTTGGTAAATTTTATTTTCTTAAGTTCTATCCAGTCAGTGTTCTACAGCGTTCAACTCTTTTGAATGAAAAGCAGGTTCTATGAGCTAACACTTACCAGAATTTAGAATAAATGTAAAATTTAAAAACAGAGATAAGTAGAAGAGAATGAGATTTGTATTATGAGTTCTCGGGAAAATAAGGGGTTGAATTATAGATAGAGAGATAAAAATACAGAAGCTTAACATTGATGGAAACAAAAGAAATTTCAGAGACTGAAAGGAAGAGGACAAAAGAAAAGACTTCTGTGGCCATTACTTTGGGTTATAGTAGCACTGTTGATAGAACATAAATATCTATCATATATTTTAAGGGATGGGATATATCTTTAAATGCTAAATCTGTTATTTGATAAGTTGGATTCATGAACGATTTTTAAAAAGGTGTTTACTGATATGTCCATCAATTAAGGCAGGAATGTTCAACTTCTAAGCTGCTGGAGGCCACATGCCAGATGGACCACACCCTCCTGGGTTTGGGCTGCATGTCGCACAGGCTAGCATCCCTCTACCAGATTGCACCTTGTGGGTGCCACCTGTTATACCATGTGGGGGCCCTGGCCCCCACCCCAAGCTACAGGATCCTTGGGTCCAGCCAACTGCACTGCATTGTCCTGCTCCACCTCCGGGGGAGAGGGGAGGAAGGAAGCAGATGCCAGAGGAGGGAGAGGGAACCCAGAGATACCACCAGTTATATCAGCCAGAGCAGCAGGGGAGTGGCACCCAGGTGGGAGGCCACCAGCTGCAATTTAAGGCCTTGCAAGTTGGACAGACTGATATAAGGTTTAAATGGGAGGAAGCTGCTCCTTATTAGAAACATAAGCAAACAAAGTTATGTCTTTATAGCACTGATCTCTTTGCTGGGTAGTCACTTTTATTCAGTTTCCTTAGTATCTTATCACAAAACTACAAAGACCTTAACCAGGGTCATATTTTAAAATAGGTCAGTGTATATTGGGCCCTCATCTCCTGAGCTGTCTGTTCCCAAAGGATCACTTTGTAAGACTTCCTGTCATTAAATCTAACTTTCTGTTTAGCTCCCTGCTGAAATGGAGACACTGACCAACTGTTACAATAGGAAACTGACCCATTGTTGGCAATAGTTATCCCCAGCAGATCTACCTGAATCAATGATAAAAATAGGTTAATTGTTCCTGTAAATCAGGACTATCAAACTCGTCTGGTCCTGCAGGCTGGACAAATGACAGACAGCCAGACAGCATCTTTGGACCCTCATCCTTCCACTCTCTCCCCACATGCTGGATCCACAACACACAATGCCTATTCTGGCTGCTCCAGGACCCATGCTGCACACAGCACTTGTAGAGCAGCCAGGGCATGTAGCATGGACTCCAAGGTGGCTAGAAGGGATGCTGTGTGCAGCACTATCCAATCAGGGCAGGTATCATGTACACCGTGGACCCTGGATTGACCAGAGCATGTACTGCATTACATGGGGCACTCATTCTAGGATCTGCACCACATGCAGCACAAGTCCCAGACTATCTGGAGCAGGTGCCATTTGTGGTGCATATCCTGGACCAGCCAAGATATGTGGCAAGGAACCCAGAGCTGCTGGAATGGGCACTGCATGAGTTGTGTGTCCCAGGCCCAGGCCACAAAGCATGTGTAGCATGTGTGTCAGTTTAGACTCAAGGGCAGCACTGGGGATTGAATAATGAGGTTCTGTGAGACAGATCTTTGACACTGTTGCTGTAAATGAAATGCAGCCAAGTTAGCATCATCCTAGAAAGCAGGACAGAAGGTTCGGTCATGCTTTCTGTACCAGTAGTGAATATGATGATCTCCCGTTTTATCCCAATACCACTTCAGCAAAAGAGATCAATGACAACAAAACTATCATCACAATGAAACCCACCTGGTCTGACGGCCTGAATGAATCATTGGAGTAGCTCTATACAACTTTTTAACTGTTGTTTCTCCCCACTAGCACAAGTAGAATGTTGCATATAGATATTTTTCCAGTCCCTTCTGTATAGCCAACATAGCTATGTCAATAATATTTGTATATGAATATATATGTGTGTATGTATAGTCAACTATTGGGAAAAATATAAATCTGTACAGTCTAATTATTAAATCAAGTAGTTCTCAATCTTTTCCATTCCATGGCAGAACAAAAAAACAAGCAAATTTTAGGACCCCCCCACTTTCCATCATCTACACATAAAGAAAGGCAAAGTAGTTATGCACTGCTCAGACTATGCGCTGGTCTCCTGATTTACACTAGTACAAGAGGGAAAATCCAATCCTTTATATAAATTTGCATAACTGCAAAACAGGAATCTTGTAGCCCAAACTGCCAACTGTTGAGCATTCATCCAACTACGTATGAAAATAGCCACCTACAGTTTAACAAGATATTAGTTCTTGTCTCAGCATTAAACATTACTTGTCTACATAAAGGAAAAAATAGAAAAATAAAGCTTTGATGAAAAAAAGGCTTGCTTTCTTCAGGTTGGTAGCAGCTGCCTCCAACTTCTCAGTACATATGGTTACTTTACTTCTTGCTAAATTGTAATCTCTTATATTCTTAAATTCTTTTATTCAATTTGTCCTCTTTTATTTGCCAGACTACTCCATTCATTGTTGGCACACTGCAAAGAAAAAACAGAATTTCAGAATCCTGGCATTTATTAAATTTTCTATCAGTTCAAAAGTACCTGCACAAACTCTCTTCAACACACATATCCAACACTTTTGTACAAGGAATAATATGTCCACTTCAAATCCCCTCAGTGAAACTTAGGGTCCTCATTTCCATATATCTAGCTAATGATATTTTTGGCCGTCTCACTGATTAAAAATTTAGCCTTCTAGCCAATTAAAAATTAGAGTTTTTAACATTCAAAAAGTATCAGGCTAAGCAGTCAAGTGGATTTTTGTTGTGGGGAAAGAGACAGAAATTCCTGCATTGTAACCCACTGTGTGACTATGGACAAGCACTTAACATTTCTGTGATTTCTGTCTGTCTATATGCAAAACAGAGATAATAAAATGCTCTTATATAGCTACCTGAGTTACTGTGAAAATATATTTCTACAATAGTTGAAAATATATACAGCATCACGTATCACTACTTGCAGACACCCACTGCACACTGTTCTGAGTTGTATACAGTGTATGATCTTGTATCATCAATTCCCTGAAAATGGGATATTCTGTATTAGCCCTTGTAACTGTCAGAGATCCCTGGGGATCAGTTTCCCTATGCCTTCCTATTGTCACAGATTAATGCAGGGGTGGGTAAAATGTGGCTCATGGGCCGAATCTGGCCCACCAACAGATTTGATCCAGCCTGCAGGTGGACAGCCACCAACTCATTGGCTCTAGCCTGTGTGCAGTTGGCTACTCCAGCTGCCCCATGGTCCCAGGCATGCAAATAGGATTGCTTCTGCCCAGAAGCATCAGCCCTTGATGCAGTCAAATCAGCTCTGGACACAGGCAGGGCCTTAGCAGGCAGCAGCAGCAGCTGTGGACACTGCTGGCAAGTAACACATCAGGGCTCCAGAACCTACTGGCTGCATCCACCCGCTTGCCATGGATGCGGGGAGCAGAGAGAAAGGGAGAGGTGCATGCGACCCACAGCAGGTCCCCAAAACTCATTAAGTGGCTCTCCAGCAGAAATAATTGCCCACCCCTGTATAATGCCTTTAGGTCTTGGTCCCTTTCATTTCATACTAGATGCTGCATTGATTGATTGTTCTTCTTCTAGAAACAAGTTATATTTTGTACCTTATATATGGCAATTGATTTTGATACATATTTAAAACAATTCTAACATATTTTGCTTACATTTATTACAGGAGAATAATTGCATTACATTATTTACCAGCTTTAACAGCTATTATATCCACTAATTTTGTATATATAATCAAATGGTAAAAAAAGACAAAGTCAATAGCTGATTTGAGCAACCATAAAAATAATTTTCATATCTCTCTTTCTCTTTACATACTTAATATATGTTGGTCATTGGAGATCATTGATAAAGAGAAAGCAGATTTGGATGCTAAAAATATCACATGTTTACACTTCCTAATCACCATTAGCAAAATGATTTTCCTAATGTCTTAGCCAATATAGTAACAAGGTGCAGCTGCTTCAGTTAGAATGGTATTTTAGTGATTTTTAAGAACTTAATGAGATCAGGTAATTGACTAGTGAAGCTAAAAATTTTACCTTCAATTAAACAATCAACAGCTCCCTACATCAACATAATACTCCTACCCTTTCCACCTCCCTGCTATCAGATCAATATGTGGGCAGCAGTTGTCTAAGAAACCACTTCCTCTGTGCCTCTAAACCAGCACTCAGGACCCATTTCAAAGCATTTATTCAATTAGTCTGGTGTAATTTGCAAATAATGGAAAGTATGTAGTAATGCAGATTCCATAAGCACCTAAGGAAAAATAAGACCTTGATTTCACTAGGTGTTTAATGTCACTATTTATCCTATGATGACATTTGTCTTGGTGCAATTGACAAATAATTTTAATACTTTACATTTGCAAAAATTGTGATTTGTGCTTGAGTTTGCAATGTTAAAGTCAAGGTATCCTAATGAATCATGCAATTTATAAAGGGGTGCACAGCAAAAAGTAAAATGCTATTGTTCAAAGAACTCATAGAAAAATCTCAAGTAGACAACCAACCAATTAAAAAGAGACTTAATAATTAAGTAGTAATCTCACTTTGGAGGATTCACTTTTGAAGCCTGAAATATAAGCTAGTCCCTCTGATCGTGTCTACAGTGATGATTTCAGGTATATATCCCAATAAACATATTTATATTTAAGATATATAAAGCAATACTATAATTTTAAAATAAATTTGAATCTAGATATTTCTTTATTGATATATTACATGTAAAGATGCACTAGTTTCATTTAATATAAAAACATTAGTTGCAGACTCCCCTGAGTATTAGCAAAACTTGTTTTTAAGAGTCCGTAGCTGAGGAAAACTAGTGTTTTAGTTCATGTTTTTAGTTTACTTGAGGTTAAAAGAAAGTGCATTGTAAGGTAAATTTATGACCAAAGTTGGGTTTTTTCCATCATATTTTTAAAATTTAAATCCCAGTTTTAGCTCTTCAGGGCTAAATTCTGGCATCTTCACTCAGTGAATAGTACTTTGTCTCATTGTATTGATTTCAGCTGGACCACTGACAGAATAAACGCCATGTAAATAGTCCTCATGATGTGATTAGGGAAAGCAGAATTTAAGCTTTTGTTTCATTGCTATAGCGTAGTATTTAGATATTGTCTTATTCCTTTATAGGGCAAAACTGTTTGTTGTGTATTAACAGTTAATATGTAATCATGTCCTTGATAAAAATGTTGACCAGAATTTTCAAAAGACCTAGCGATTTGAGGTAGCTCAGTTCTTTAGTACCAACAATTGCCACAGGGGAGACGAACTTTCAAAACGGACAGTACACCTACCATCATTAACCAGAAATCACAAAAAAGTGTCTCACATGAAAATATAATTATCCAGGACCCTAGTCAATTTTTTTTTAATCTAGGTTTCATGTCTTTTAGTCAGGCTTCAAGGCACTTAAAACTGCTTCTGCGTTTACTTTCTGCTACTTAGGCCAAAATCTCTTCCCCACCCCCAGATTGATAAATGGTTTTGAATCAAAGTACCCAAAAAAGCCTGAGGCACTTAAGTGAGACTCAGGTGGAACTTCGGACCCAAATTTAAAGTTGTGATCCTAAAAAATCCCTGCTTATCTGCTGCCTAACTTTGGAAGCACCTAAACTTTACAGACCCTGCAAGTTGTGACTTTTAAGTCCCCCATGTGCCTGGAAGATCTAATTATGCATATGAATGCCTACGCCTCATCTGGATGTAGAAAACAAGATATTCCTAATTTTTATATACTTTTTGTAAGGGAAGAAAACTTTGGAAAGAGCACAAAAGGAATACAGGGTGCTCCCTTAATAACCTGGAACCTGGTGGGAATGCACTTTCCTGGGAGGTGGAAGACTAGGTCCTGAATCATCTGAGGCAGAGAAAAATTCAAATTTGAATTTCCCTCTTCCTGAGAGAGTATTCTAACCACTTGGTGGTTTTATGAAAGGTGAGCACCTCCTCTTCCTCCTCCTCTGTTTTAAAGAGACAATAATGAACTACACTCATTCTTTGAAAGAGAAGGTAAAGGTGCCTACCTCCATGCAACAATACTGAGCTTCAGATCTCAAACAGACAGAGGTGATCCCAGGCTTCGCATCTCAAACAGACAGGGGCTTCTGTAGTCCTGAGTGAAGCATCTGCTTTAAGATTCATGACTAGCTAGACTTGAGAGCTCAACTCAGTGTGTCATTTGGTTTGGTACCACTGAGTCACTTAGCTCTCCCTATGCACTGTACAGGGACTTTCAACACAGGATCCTGAATTTCACACCAAGGATTAGCCTCCTAAAGGTTACCTATCTGTTACCTATGTCTTTTATGGGATTTGAGTCAGAAACCTCACCCAGTAGAAAGAAGCATCAGAGATGTTACTTCCTTCAATAAAGAAACATGGCTGTTTCTCTAAGCTTCCTAACACAGTCATGTAGAAAGCCAAAGTTAATTCAGCCCCACAGCAAGCAAAGGTTAAAGACCCACCTTCTCAAATTCCCCGCATGCTACTTCATTCCCTACTCACAGCAGATAATGTTTTTTTTCTGTTGCTTCTCAGATCCAAGGGAAAGATGAGTGTCACTGCTTTGGTCAATTGTTCATAACCTCTTTTTTTTTTTCCTATGAAGTCTCATGCTAGAGACTGTCACATCAAAACTTAGTTGCTCCCTGACTGACCTCTAAGTTTGGGATCCTGTTGATTGGGCAAGAGGCCTTCCACCTCTTTCAGAGAAAAAGAAGTGGCAGAATTGGTATAGGCAAAGGGGAAGAGGTAGGGGTTTTTTTCTTTAACCCAATATCTTTAACATGGCATTTACAACTTTTTCTGATCACTTGAGATGCTATCACAAGGCAGAGACCTCAGCGCCAAAAGTATTAGAATTCTGAATGTTTCCCTGGATTCTGAATATTTCCCTGGAGGACAACTCTTGGTAGATGTCTGAAATAGGATAAAAATGTATTTTTAAATATGCTAGCTACCATAAAACTAATATTTTTGAAATTCTGTGTAGAAAGATCAAATCATATTTTCAAATATACTAATATAAAGGTAATAGCTAACTAATTAAAATGCAAATTTTATATTAATCTAGACAAACCTTAAATACCTAACTTTAAAAACAGTGCTTCATAATCACAGAAGGTCCTGAAGTGATAGCGCAGGAGTGTTATTAAATAGGCAGCAGCAGCACTTGAGGCTTCAATATGTGGCCTGCAAGGCACTGAAACCCACTGACCTGTAATAGAGAGTTCTCATATCTTGTCTAGATATTGCCCTTTTTCAGAAAATCTAGTTAAATCCAGCTGTCTTTACTCAGCTGAAAACCCTACTTCATGTGTAAGCAGACATAGATTGACATCTTTAGCTCAATTTTAGTTATAGCCTGGAATTCTGAATGGCTATTATTCAACCTGTTAAAATTGAGCTAAAGGCAACTGAAGGTAACTGAACTAAAGCTAACTGTTCACATAGATATAAAGTGAGATTCTCAAACAAGTTAAACAAGCTTTATTGAGTTGATTGTCATGCAGGAGACCCTTTTTTCCTAAGGTAGATTAAATGGTAGTTCAATTTCTATATCCATTCTATTCTGGCTGCCTTCTGTGTGGGCCTAAATAATACTAGATAATAATAATAAAAGTGTGTGTTACCATTTGGATGCCTGGCTGACTCAGAGCATCAGCTCATTTTTCACCGCACAGAAAACAGATAACTCCCTTCCATGCTAGTGACAGACTGAATTTGATTCACAAAATTCCTACATATCACCAGATCAGTGCCACATTAAAATAAAATGGATATGTCAGGATGTGGTAAATAGTCCAGCACTCTGGCAATTAAACTGCAATAACCATTAATATATATACTCCAGCATGGTTTTCCTTCTACCAAACTAGATAGAGAATCAACTGTTATCAGCTTTAGATGTATTAGCTTTGCTACCAGAATTGTACTGGTATCTTTGACAGCTTGAAAAAACAGAAAGTGAATAACTCAGTCTCCATGGCCATTTAGCCCTTCATCTTTTTGTAGAATAAAACAACATAAATATAAATTAATCCTACCCATGGTGATGTTTTTATGATGTGGGTGGGTATATGTCTTTGAGAATAAACCTAAAAGCCACCAGATTGTTTCATGTAGGTCACTAAATAACATTCTTTGGTAAGACTTTTGATAACTATATTAACCTAGGCGGGTTTTACTTCCTTGAGAGTTAATGTTTTATTACTTATTTGTTAATTGTTCTAACACAAGGTATTCTGTACTGAAATTTATAGAGCAATCCTGATATATTTCTGAATAATGCAAGGTTTCTTTCTCTGAAATATTTATAATAGTTTTACAACTCTGGAAAAAAGATTTTTTTACTTTCTGTTATTAAATAAGTAGAAAAAAGTAATTTATCATATTTTTACAAAGTTTTAATCAGCATAGCAGCACACTCAGAAAAATACTGAGAAATGCCACCATTGTAGCAACATAATTTCCCACTAGCTGTAGTGTACTGTTCTAGACAGTGCTTCAGTCCTTACTTAGCTAAAACTCCTGCTAGAGGTCAATAGGAATTGGGTCTGAGTAAGAACACCATTTGATCTTAAGTAAGTCTATGAAAGATTAGGCCATGGTACTGTATATATTACAACTTTCTCAAGGATTAAAATAAAGGATCATTAAAACCCAACATTTTTTTTGAAAGATGACTAGACGGTTGGGTTTCTTTGCCTTCTCTTGAAAGGGCAGCAAGTAGCAGATTCTTTTGGCCCAAAGCTACTTCAGCTAAAGTCAATGGCAAACCTACCACTGACTAACATGTGCAGATCCTTTCTTTGCAAAAAAAAATATTGCCTTTAGCCAATGTTCTATATTTTTGTTATACAATAACATGGACAGTGGACATTACTCCTCTTGTGGTATGAGGAATTCAGTATTATAAATAAAAAGCAATCACTTTTCTTCTTGTCTTCTATATACAGTGGAATGTTTGTGGATGAAGGTGCAAGGTAAAGGTGGTAAAACAAAACTCCAGGTTTGCAGTAGTACTACTACTAAATATTTACTCTCGTCTCTGTACAAAAATCTGCAAAATGTTCCTCTTCTTTCAATATACCAATGCAAGCATGAAATAACATAAACCACAGGCA
Source organism: Crocodylus porosus (assembly GCF_001723895.1). NCBI lineage: Eukaryota > Metazoa > Chordata > Crocodylia > Crocodylidae > Crocodylus > Crocodylus porosus. The sequence continues at coordinate 29,798,047 of NW_017728951.1, read as the reverse complement.
AACAAAGGCATTTCAGCTCAAACCAACAGATATGAGGAAGTGCTTCAGTTCATATTAAACTGACATTGAATTCATCATGCACATTCCATATTAGCTGGTGGATCGTTCCTTGTTTTTTTACACCGAAGTATTTTGTGCTCTTTCCTCTCCCACCTCTAAGTTGGGAGAACTCTGTTAAACAGATCAGCACTGAGCATTTAATACAATCAGGAAGTTAATCTTGTCAAAACTGTTGCACCTCCTCCAAGAGAGAAAGGCACCCAGTCTGGCACTGCATTAACCTGTTCCTTCCAAGCAGAGCTCATTGGAAGTAAAGCTGCAAAGTGTCAGTGCCAAGGAGGCAGCAGCACTGAACTATAATCCTATAGCAGTAGTTATCAACCTTTTTCATGTGTAGGTATTAACATACTTTTGTTTGATCATAGTCATCTTTTGCAGACCCCTTCAACATATTCTGTGGACCGTCAGAGTTTCAAGAACCACAGGTTGAAAGCTACTGTCCTACAGCATGTCTGTGTAGATAGCAGAGGCATTTAAGGTCAGGGAAGTGACATTCAGTCCTCAAGGACCCACATAATAAGTCACTATTAACCAAGAAGCCTTAAACATGCACATTCCCAGATGAATTGTGGGAAACACAGTCCACATCAAAAGAAAAAATGACAACCTATTTACATGTTCTGCATTTATGGAATTGTATCTGTCCTTTATTCAAGACTATTCAAAGAAAGACATATTGGATGCATGCAGTACAACCCGCCCCCCCCCACCATAATAAAACCCTGATAACAATGTTACTCATGTTCTCTGGGAAGAATCACAGGTAATCATAATTTGAAGAATACTTGTGGCTCAGAAGACAGGCCCTGAGTATCACTGACTAGGGCAGGGGTAGGCAACCCCAGGCACAGGTGCCAGAGTGTGGCACTGAAGGCATTTTGCTTGGCATGCACGCCTTGGGGCAGACTGCAGAATAGGGGCCAGGGTTGCACTGCCACAACAAGGATCAGGCCCCTTGCAGTTCCTCCTCTGTCTGCCCTTGGCACACCAACATCTTACAAGTTGAGGTTGGAGGTGCTTTTGGCACTGTGCCCAAAAACGTTGCCGGCTCCTGGACTAGGGTTTTTGAGAAAAGATATTCCACTTTATAAGATCAGGACTGGGGCTTCTACGTGCACATAAAACATCTAACAATTCCATAGGAGAGAGAGGGAAGCCCGGAAGGTGTGGTCAGCCAGCTCTAGATTAAAAGGTGGTAGAATGAGGATTTAAGTGGAGCTTTAATGAGGTGCACTGAGGGGACTGGGGAACAGCCACCCCGTCAGTTTCAAAATAAAAGACGAAGTTTCATCGGCTGACAAGCCCACCACTAGCCACTGTCAAAGGTATGCCCCAGCCACATCGTACACAGTCAAGGCACGCCCGTTTCTGCAGCCAAGGAATAATGCGACTAGCATCAGAGCCCCTTCCTTATGCCGGTGTGCAGACACTGTGGGTTGTTTTCCGGATAAAAGGGCACCAGTCTCGAAGCTGGCAGAAACTCCGACAAAATCAACGGGCTGCACCTGAAGGTCGGAATCGGCCCCGCGCCCCCCGGCCGGGTGCGCAGGCCTCTGCGCCACGGGCCGCGGCAGAGGAGGGAGCGGAGCTCCTAGGCTTAGCTTTGCTGCCCTTCCCCGCTCCAGCGTTAAGCTGGCGAGGCGGGCGGCTTGCCCCCGCGCTGCAGGAGGGAGGCGGGCCCGGCGCGGGCCTGCGAGCAGAGCTGCCCGGCGGGAGCCCGCGCTCCCCCGGCCGCCAGGACGCGCGCGTGGGCCCGAGCCCGGCCTCCAAACCGGGCCGCCCGCGCCCGGTCCGGGCTCCGAAAGTGCGCCTTGCTTCAGGAGTCAAAGTACACTATCCAGCGAGATCAATACCCTATTAGGCTAGAAAGAGGTCTGGATAGCAAAGGCCAACGAACCTAATGACTAAAAATATAAGTACCTGACCCAGAGGATTAATCACACACTGTCATGCCGAAATGGGTGCAATTCTTCCAATCATTAACGTTCTGCTTACAAAAATGTGCCTTTCTGTTTGTTTTTCTGCTAAATGATAACCGTTTTCAAGTTGAATCTCCTGATAAAAAGAGTCGAAAACAAGACGAGAGTTGTGCTGTAAAGGTCATACATGCCGCTTCGACATGAAATAGCCGACATGCAAACAAATTAAGAAAAAAAGTGTGGGTGGCGAAGGACTCGTAGCTAATACCAAAAATGCAGCGTGTTTTTTAGCCAAAGAGAAACGGGTCGCTGTCTGCTAGTCGGTCCCTGCTCTCCAGCTCACGGTGTGCAAACCTGCAGAGTCCCGTGAGCTTTAGGGAGCCAACCACTTGCCCTTTTTATTGCACTGAATGTTCATCGTGGCCTAAAAATGATCTTTCTCTTTGTCCCTATTGCTGGGCTCCGGAGGAGAACAGGCGCTGTCTCGCAGAGAGTTAAACCTCAGCACTGTTTTTTATTGAACTTCAAGGAAAGCTTATGCAGCCCTCGGCTCGGAAGTGCCTGAAGGGCGCATCCCCGGCCGGGCCGGGCGGGGTCTGGCTGCGTGACTCCCGGGTCTGCTCCCCAGATCCGCGCCGCAGCAATCGCGGCGCAATTCACGAGAAAGTTTTTAGCTCCCTCCAAACTGTTTCTTTACCCAGGCCAGGTCATTCTTCGCTGCGGGATGATACTGCCTTTTGAGCGCTTCGGCTGCACAACCCCCAGCTCCCAGCTCTGGCACCTCTAGACCTATGCATCTTTCCAGGATTTTTGAGCAGCGCAACCCAGTCCTCGGCTGCTGCTTTCGCAGCTTGTCAGGGGGCCGAACATATGGCTTAGAAATCAGATGCGCTTAAAAGCCCACACCCCTGCCTGCTCCTGGGCCAGGCCCGACGGCTTCCGCCGGAGAGAGGGGAGAGCCGCCGCCTCGCTGCGCGGCCTGCGCGCGGCAGCCGGGCGGGCGCTGCGGGAGGTGCTCTCCGTCGGGGCCAGCCCCGGGCATCCAGCATGGGGCTCGGCCTGTGTCCCCGGCGAGGAGTGTCCCTGCCCGAGACAAGCTGGTCCGCCCTCTAGTTCGTTTCCATCGCCGAGGCACAGAAGAACCCGACAGAAACGTTGGCAAGGGGAAGGAGGAAATATCAAGGAAAAATGTAATTTTCCTGCTTGAGGGAATGAAGCAATAATACCCGTGTGTCGTGTAATGACCCCTCTCGGCAGCTTACTGGTGTGACAGGCTCAGCGGAGTCTCCTCGGACACGTTACCGCGCCTCGCCTCGCCGTGTCCGCCGAGACACGCCGCGCTGCGGCCAGGCACGTTTGCTGTGAGGGCAGATCAGATCCGTCCGGATCTCACTGCAAGATCTCGCGCCTCCGTCTGACATTTTCTTGTGCAGCATGAAACTCTCGACAATGTCTCATCGCCCGTGGCAGGCAGCGACCCCGCGAGCCGCCAATCCGTGCGTGGCGGGACGACTGCCTGTGTGTTTTCCCTCGCTAAGGAGTTGCAGGAACCACGAACACGTGGAAGCGTAATGAAGCATGCTGGCCTGGGCGGCAGGAAGCACCAGCCAGCCGGAACGTTTTGGTTTTTTGAAAAAAGAAATAGAATAGCATATGTTCGTTTACTTTATATTTTCAAACCCGCCTCTTTCGTTTCCGATCCTGTGGAGAGAGGCGCGAAGATGCATTTCTTTGGCGACTTACACCCAAACCTCCTGACCCAGGCTCCGCGAACACGCACCTTGACCAATAATGGCAAAACAAAGGCTCTGCGCATAACGGGACGGGAGGTGAGAAGCCGGGCCCGGCGGCTCGCTCCGCCTTAACGAGGCAATAGCTGCCCCGGCGCAGAGCCGTGGGGACGGGGCGGGGGGCACGGAGGCGGCCTCCTCGCTCCCCCATGAGGCTGCCTTCGGGTCAAAGCGACGCACCGCCGCCCCGGTTAGCCCCGTCGCTTTCAACCCCCTATTATCCTTTCCCTGCTGCCCCGCTTGATGCCTTGGTCTTGAGTGACCAGTGCTGAGGCGCTGTCTGGGGGCCGGCGGGGCATTCATCTGCTGGCTGCACAGATCAAGCCCCGCACGGCCTGACAAGGTGCCCTTTCCCAAGCCCGCCACCCCCTCGCCCGGCTCCTACTCCCGGGCTGGGCGAGCGCAGCCCGCGGGGCTCTGCAGGGCCGGCTCGACAGTGAGGGCCAGGAGTCCTGGCTCGGCTGTAGTGGAGCCCAGTAATGATCCACTTCCCCGCCGAGCCCTGAGCTGCAGGCGTGCTCCGGAGCGGGGGTGGAGGTCCCTGGCGAGAGATCGGTTCGGCTGTACCAGGAAGCTCCTACAGACTGCAAGCCAGGGCTGCCAGCCAGCTGCCACTGCTACGGTGCTACCTGCCAGGCCCATCTCAGGAATGGCCAGCTTGGGCCGGACCCTGTTCCAGCTCCTCCATCGCATTTTCTGTGCAGGTCAGGGATGGGTTTGCTGAGGTTTCCTAACGGGCGCACCAAGCTGGCCTGGGATCCCGCCCGATTCTGGCATGCATTGCCAGGCAGGAGGGAACGGGAGTCACGCCGGACTTGCCCCGGCATGAACGGGTTCAGAACCTGGCCCGGTGTGCGGCTGCTCCAGCGCAGTACGCGCCGGGCACCGGGACCCCAGGTGCCAGCTGCAGCTGGGCTCAGGCTGAGGACACGTTGCCCCGCTGAGGTTTTCTGTGCGGACGATCCCTGCAGCTCCCAGCAGGACTGTCCCGGCAGTGACAAACCCTGGGGGCCAGGGATCGTCCTCACAGAAGACCTCAGCGGAGCGACGTGTCCTCGGCCCGCTGCCCTCGGGGGACGCCGCGCTGGCTGCGGCTGGCACCTGGGGGCCCCGGCGCCTGCAGGCCGCTGCCCTGCCCCCGCCCTGCAGCCCTGGAGCCTTCCTCTTCCCTGCCCTCCCCCCAGCACCCTGCGGGGATTTGCTGCCTCTGCTGTTTTCCCGGGTCCGTTTCGGAAATGCAAGGCAAGGAAGGCAAGAGCTGGCCGCTGTCTGGCCGGGCGACGCAGCGGCGGTTCCCCGCTCCCGTGAGGGGAGCGGGCAGGGGCGGCGCACGCACGGCGGGGCCGGGGGATGCGTGTGCCCCGCACCGCGCGCCACTTGCCTCGCCACGGGCGGAAGGGACCGCGTGCAGGTGCAGCACGCACGCTCCGCCGTGTCGCACACCCCACTCAGGTCTGCCAGGGACACCTGCACTCGCGCCCTGTCCCGGCGGCCCCCGGCAAACACCGGCGGGGCAGCG
>NW_017728951.1:29786570-29792659 GCF_001723895.1 Crocodylus porosus | reverse complement strand
ATAAATAGCCTTTATTGACTCAGGCAGGTCAAGGGCAGCCCGAGCTGAGCAGCACCCGTTACCTTCCCCTTTTTCTTTCTCTCTCCAAACATGTGGGTCGCTCACGGGCTCCCCGCAGAACTGGGCCACAGGGCACAGCCCCTTCTCCCCGCCCCGGGGGGCCGGGTGTGCCAGCACGGCTACTCCAACATTCAAGGGGGACCCTGGGCCAGGGCTCGCCCCAGTCCTCCGCAGTGAGCAGCTCGGCTGAGCAAGGAGCGGAGGGGACCGCATTCAACAATACCGGTCTATGTGCTGGGCTGGACCCCAGCACCTAGGAAGGAAGTGAATGTCTGATATCTGGGGTGGTCCAGGTTTAGTTTATTTCACAGACAAGTTCATCACCAAAAGAAATTAAATACCCTTTTTTCTTTTTTTAAACAATGAACAAATATGTACAAAATATGAACAATATGAGGTATAAAACCTTTTGAAGCAAAGTATATACAGAGGCACATATGTATACAATAGGCACTATCTTCCCACTGCTAGTGTAGGCCTGGCTGTTCAGGCAGCAGCTGATGTCAGTTTTTCTCCTGCAGTAGGACCCTATGGCTTGTTACATTTTCTTACAAAACATGGGAAGTAAATTATCAAAAGGACAAAAAGCAGCTTTAATCACAAAATATATTCTCTAGAAAAAAGAATCAGACAGATTGCAAGGCAACATTTCAAGGGATCTCCAATTCAAAAAGGCCTTATATATATATATATAAACAATGTATGTATTGTTTATAATACAAAGTAAAAACTAACATTTACAAATGACTTGTAATCTAAACATTATGTCATGAAAAAGACCATTGGAGGTGTTATGAGTGGAAAAGCATCAGAAGATAAGATAAGGCACTTGATGGGAATTATAAAATTCTTCTCCATTCATTAAATATATTTCTGTGCTGGGTGGGGGGGGAAGCTTTTAACAAGAATATTTAAATTAATTAATTAAAGCTACCTACACATACAGAGGAATTCATCCTGCAATCCACACTCACTTCTACCTGAAATATTTGGGAGTTCTGCCTGACTGCACAAGGGTGACTGGACGGGGTATAAAAATCAGTAAAGACAAAATGTAGTATTATATTCCAGAGAGAACATTAATCGATGTACAAATATATCTTACAAATTAAATACAAAACATGGACCTATCCCTTTAACCAAAATAAAGATCTGCCCATAAATTGATTGTCTGCTGTTTTCTTGGTTTTAGATTTACAAAACTAGTCACTGTGGTTTTCTCAGAGAAATGATGAACGTTGTCTTCTGTAGCCAAACATTCTTTAAAAGTCAGCTCCCTTAAAGTGCAAGCTGAATCAGGGTTCATTCTCAAGTGTGAGCCCATTAGTGGGTAGAATTATAATAGCCTTTATCATCTTCTATGTCCACTTCTTGATCAGAATCTTCTGAGATTTCAGATTCAAGGTCCTCCTGAGAGACAGGTGAGGGGGTGTACTGGGACCCATCAAGACAGACATCTTTATTCTTCTGCTCAGGGCTCAGACAGCTCTCTTGCCTTTGATCACAGTGACTATCCACACTTTCAGCTTCTTCCTTTTTGCTAGCTTGAGGGTTCTCCTAAAGTCAATCAATAAAGAAACTGGCTTTACACCAAAATATGCTCAGCGTAATCAGAAGACCTAGGAGTCTAGGCCATTTTGGAAGTCAACATTCATTTATTGAGGAGTTTTGCACTGAGGCTAGAAGTTCGGTGCATTCTCAGGTGAGTATAGGTTGTATCCACGTCCCTAAAAACATTCTGTTCCTTCACTTGTTAAATTCTTAAGGAAATGCATGTGTGCAGCTATGGGACTTCTTACTTATAAAACTTTCTTCCTGGGCAGATGGAATACCATCTAGGAAAGATAAGCTGCGCTGGTTCCAGTCTGATAAAGAACTGAGGCAATCATAAACAACATCTTGCTCCCACTGAAACTACTAGTTTTGTCATGGACCCAACCCCCATGCAGTATTATGGTTACTTCAAATATCTCCAAGGAAGAGGCTTAGATCAGGAGCATTTAAAAGTGTGTTTTAAGATAATAACAGATTAATTCTAAATATGTACAAGGATCATCTGTGTCTTGTAGTCACTATACATCTTTCATTAAAAGATATATCTTCCTAGGACAAAACTACCTTTGACTTCAATAGAAGCAGATGAAGCCCATCCATATTATAAAGCAGCAAATGGAAAAATTACTAATCATCAAGTTGTAAGGCTAAAATTTAACATTAAAAATTGCAAATTTTAAAAATGAGCCTTAATGTAATAAATAATAGTCCTACTTCCTGATCCTGCTTCCCCCCCAGGGACAAGGCTTGTTTCCTAGCCAAGTAAAAGCACTCAAGGCTAGGTACCAGGGCCACAGGTGATACATGACTGCGTAAAAAGAAGGATATTATTTAAAATGTCCATGATTTCCACCAGCCTCTCAAGATATTTCAGGGAAATCAGGCCACTACATGTTTCACAGATAAAATGAGTTCACTCAGAATAAACATCTCTGTAGCATAAGGACAAAACTACATACGCTAAGCTTTTAAAATTTAAACTAGATGAAGGAACAGTTTAAACTGAACCAAAATGTTCATATTCCAAAACACACCCAGCATTATCACACAACAATGAGTTTTTAAGTAAAATATGAAATCCTAACCTTTTCTGAAAAACAGCAAGTTTTTTAAATGCCTTTACTTTGTGGCTTTTTCAGCTTTCTCATTTCTACCCAGATTGTTAAGTCCTTTATCAGACAAGGCAATGAATGCTGAGCCAACCAAACACAGCAGGCCCAAGCTCTTTTATTTGCAAAAAAAAGCTTTACTAACCCATGTACAATTTTTATGAGTGGGAAAAATTGTTGCAATAAGACTCAATCTACCACTCTTTAAGTAACTGACTCCAATCTGCCTGAATTCAAAAGCTGTTTAATTTTCCTAACCTTCAAATCAATAACCAAAGTCTATGTGTATTTGTTTCCCAAGAACTACAGAATACATTTGCCTGTTTATTATAAATGAGTAAGTAAAAGGGCCAGTAAATATTCTTCTAGAGACAACTAAGTCGTTTACTGACAATTACTTATCTTCTCTGCCTTAATTAGATAAACAACATATGGGTTTACAAAACAATTAGCCTGGAGTTTTAATAGCTGGTATGTGAAAACCCAGGCATAATTGATATAGGAACTACATTAGGAGCTTTTAACATTAGTGCTGCATCAATGAGCCATCCTGGATTCCAGCATGACTATTTGCCTTTTTAATCAAGGTGAAGAGGTTAAACAGCCTTTCAGATGACTTTTGCATACAATCTGGAATAGGTGATCACTTATGAGATAAGGCAATTAAAATAGTATTTATATAGAAACAGAAACAGCCCTGTACCTGCTTTAGACGTCTCCATTTTGCTCTGCGATTTTGAAACCAAGTTTTGACCTAAATGACAGGAGAAAAACGCAAAAAGGTTGGCACGTGGTGCAGCCCACAGCAGCTCCAGCTGGACCAGTTTACCCTGGTAGCAGAAGCAGCCAAGGTAGGGCCAAAAGCTACTGTCTGCCACCTCCGTGCAAATCCAGAGTGCCTTGGGGGTTACTTTGGATTTGCACTGGTGTGGCAGCCAGCAGGAAGTGGGAAGCTGCTGGTCCCCAGTGTGGCTATCAACCTACTCCTGTCTAACAGAAGGAGCTGCTACAAGGTGTTCAGCTCCATCTCAGCCAGTGGAAGCAGTGTCCCCAGCTGCCAGGGTGGCAGAATTGCTTCCTCCTTGGGGCACAGCAAGGCGTCCTGGGGCCTGCATGTGTGCAAGCTGCTGGGCCTCACCTGCCTCTCACTGAGCTGCAGCATCTTGGCCAGTCTCTTTCTTTCCGGTGGCGAGAGGTACTTCTGGGTCTCAAACTTCTTCTCAAGTTCAATGGTCTGGTCGTTGGAGAAGCGGACTTGCCCCCCTTTCCTTTTGTGCAGCGGCCGCTGGATGAAGGGGCTCCAGAGCAGGGGCTTCCCTGCCAAGAGAAGCAAGAAGAGCGGTCACTGGTGTGCCTCCTGCAGGGCAGCCTGGCTCAGCCCGGAGGTATTGGGAGCCGGTACTTTGGTGCTTTTGTCCCGGCTGAAGCCCTGGGAGTGACAGAAGCCCCTGCTGCCCCCCATGCACAGCCCACGAGCTGCCTTTGGCCGAAACACTAAGGCCCTTCCCCAGAAGTCCAGGGTGGGCTCGGGGGCCAGATCCCAGGCTCTCTGGTTTCAGGCCACGCAATTTTTTTCAGACTTCGTTTTTGATCTTTCGCCTCCTCTGATTTTTACATCAGTCGAACAGAGACCAGTTAAAAGCCACTCTAAGGGCTATGGCAACATTTCCGTCAATGTGTTTCCTGTTGGTCTATCTCGCAAAGAAAAGAGAAAAAAACTGTGCTTCCTTCTGCTCTTTCACTGCAATACCCCCAAGTGACTGTCTTGCATTCTCTGTGCAAATGTTTGCCCACATGCTAAACAGAGCTCATCTCACATCACTATCTGGGGGCTGCAACCACCTGGGGGCAGGGGGACCTTCCACACGAGGGAGCAACATTTCTTTGGAAATGCCTGTAGCAGAATCAGCATCCGGCACTGCCTTATCACCCTCACCAGATTGGGTCATCACCCCCACTGCACTGCAGATAAACACCCAATCCCTGTAGCTGCGGGAGACCTCCAAGCGGGAAGAGGGGCAGCTGGGTCTCAAGATTACTTGGCAAGCAAACATGAGCCGTGCCAGGCTTTGTGCGGTGTGTATAGCAAGGGGCGCAAGGACTGGCACCTCCGGGAGCCTCCCCGGGGCAGCTCCGGCCGGTCCGGAGCTCTGGGGCCAGAACCGTTGAGTCACCGTGTTTGCCTTGCTGCCTCTCCCCTTTGAAACGCGGCATTGTTTTTCAAGATTTTGCTTGCGTCAAGCTTTAGTAATTCTGGTGCAAAACAGACTCAAAAAATAGGAAGCAACTGGTTATTTTAGCTGTCATAAAGTCACATCCCACACAGAGGAAATGAACAATATCAGAAAAACGGATCCCGGCTATCAGAAGTCGAGTGTTTCCTGAATTTGTCTGTATTGAGGATGTCGATAAAGTAATCAGCAATGTGCACGACTCCCGGGGAAGAGCCTGCTTCAGGCAGCCAGGAAAACACTTAACAGCTTCTGAAACCAGATTTACTCCTATCGAGAGCTCAAGGTTTCCTGTATGAACGGAAAGGGTCAGCCTCTTTCACTGCACAAATTTCGTGAGTCAGATCCAGTTTTGCAATCACTAAGAACCAGTGCTGCAGCTCTCAGTGCGCGGAGCCGGGGCATCCCGCCGGCGATTCTGCCCCGCCTCTCGCGCCCCCCTCAATCGGCCTCCGGGCGCCCGGGGGCACCGCAGGAAAAGCCCCAGATGTGCGGTGCGATCTCCCACGACAGTGAAGCCCCCACCAAACCCGCCCCCGGCCCTGCCAAGGACATCCTCGGAGTCGCTCGGCGGAGGGAAAACAAATCTGAGTCACCAGCGGGTGCTCGCCGCGGTCTGGCCTCCTAATTTACTGTAAATCAGACCGGGGCCGGAGAGAGTTTCAATGACTTCCAGTCTCCAGCCCGGGGCCCGACCCGCCCTCCCCTCCCGGGCTGCGAGCGGGGCGCCGAGGCAGGGCTTACCCAGGGGATCGTGCCTGATCAGGGCGTGCGTGTAGTCGGTCACGGTCCGGGGGAAGGGGTACAGGGGGCCCGCGTACGTGCTGCTCCCGTAGGTGGCGGCCAGGGCGGCGGCGGGGTGCGGGGAGAAGGCCGGGTGGATCGGGGTCGGCTCGTAGATGGGGGTCCTGTAGGCGGACACCAGGCTGGTGAAGGAGGAGTTGGGAGACGGCAGCGTCGGCGGCGCCGGCGAGGGCAGCGGGTGCGGGTGCGGGTGCGGAGCGGGCGGCGCGGCGGCCCCTCGGCCCAGGATGTCCTCGATGTAGAAGGGCGTGGGGTGCACGGGCTGCAGCACCGGGGTGGGCGCGTACAGCGGCACGCTCACGGGCATGGCGGCGGCCGCCGGCGCGGGGGC
>NW_017728951.1:29777488-29786238 GCF_001723895.1 Crocodylus porosus | reverse complement strand
CCCCGGCTGCCGCCCCACCTACCTCCGCCTCCGCGCCGCTGCCTCCAGCCGCTCCGCTGCCCCCGAAGCCCGGGGCCGGCCCGCAGCCCGGAGGCCTGGACTTGCGGAGCCCGCTTCGCCTTCTGGAGCGACCTCCTGCCCCTCCCTCCCCGGGGATATGTGCCCGGCAGCGGTGCCTCCGCCGGCCCCCGCTTCTTGCCACGGGCTCTTTGCCGCCGGCAGGGCAGTCAAGGGCTATGTTCCGTGTCAGCAGGCCTGGTACCACTCGCACCTGAGAAACGGGGTGATTATTAATGCATGGCTGCAGAGGGGAATTTCCACCCCTGGAGCGGATCAAGCTGTCACTTCTTTCCCTGATACATCATATGCATATGCATGTACACACGCATCTCCATCTCCATCTACGTGTGTATGTGCACACGGGGACAGCCCAGACCAGGGGCATCGAGCACGGATGACTTTGGAAGGGCAGGTGCTGCTAAGGAGAAGAGAAAACCCTGGGTTCAAGCCCCCACGAAGAGCTTAATAAGAAGGCTCAGAATAAGACGAAAAGGTGTTGGTGAAACAGAAATATACTTTTAATAATAGAGGGGGTTTTATATTGTTAACAAATGCCAAATCTCCCCTTTAAAGCCTGTGCTTGTGTCTTGTAAACATCAGGTACACTTAGAGCTAGCTGACAGGTTTGATTATTTTTTCTCTGTTAATTCTCCCAGGCATTGCATTTTCCAAGCGGCTTAGCTAATATTTTCATCTGGAAGTGTTGGATTTGCAGCTTGATTTATTTAATAAACGTGCAATAAGCCGATGACCCGTTGCCCTTTAGAATAACGATGTGCATGATATGAAGCAACAATATATTGGGTCCCGTAATGTTTTACAAGCTGTCGACTCAAAATCCTGAGAACAAGTTTAAGCAGAGAAAACCCCGAGGTATGTTGTATTATTGGAAAACAAATAAATTGAGGAAGAGATTATTCTGTTCTGACTTTTATTCAAGCGATAGGCCTTGTTAAAGGAAGTTTTAATGGCACCGTTATTGCATTCCACCACCACTGCATAATCCCCAACAAGGAAAACGAAGCACTTAATTTTGCAGTTCTACAGCACCGCCCCTTGCAAATGCATTGTTAGACCTCAGCCGTCTCTTTTCTGTAGTTTAAAAACTATTAAATCCACATTCATGAAATGTCACATTTACTGAACTACATAATTTTTTAATATCACTGGTGTACGTTTTATAGTTGATTTTATTACTTTTATAGCCATTCGGGGCTCTAAAACCCGGATTTTTTTCAGCGTTGTCTTTATAATTTTTTCACACAGTCAGAACTAATAAAATCGAACAGTTGTGACTTTTTAATGCAAGGGGTCTCAGCGTTTCAATATTTTCACTCTGCTGGATACTGAAAGCAATAAAAATACATGAGATTTTAATTATATTCTGGATTAAATAAGACTGTCTCCTCATGTTTTGGAGCGTGGGTTGGTTTTTTTTTTGGCCGGGGGGGGGCTTGCTTGTGGTTTCTGTCGTGCAGGAGGCAAGTCTGACTTATCCCTTCCTCACGCCGGACCAGGTAGAAAGCCAGAGGTACTGCGAGTCGCATGACTGCACGTGCACACTTCGGCTGGAGCTTGTGCGTGTAAAACTAGGGCCGGGGCGCTATGTAGGCATAGGCACCACGAGACCGCTGCGATCGAAATCTCGGTTTGAATCTCTTAGCTCTGCCCCGGGCTCTCCCTTTTCCATTTTTCTGCTTGAGCTCGAGGGAAGAAACATTTCGCTCCATCAGCTGGAGCGGAATCGGATCGTGCCCGAAACCCTCTTCGGCTGCAAGGGGCAGCGGCGGCGGGGTCTGCCGTCCGCCCGGCCCCGGCCCGCTCCTCGCACCCCGCGTGCGGGGAACGCTGCGGGCCGCAGCCCGGACCGGGGCCAGAAAAAAGAGGCCGCTTCTGGGTCTGGGCAGGCTCAGCTGCTCTTCAGGCCAGCGCCCGTCCCGGGAGCGGCTGGAGGGACCGGTGCGCAGCCGGCTCCCCGTGTCTGCCGTGCGGGGAAAGGCTGCGCAGCTTCAGCGGGATGCCGAGGGGGCAAGGCCCGGCGCGCCGCCTGGCTGCAGGGACGCGCCGGGGGCTCCGGGCACTGCAGACGCCTGGCGTTCACACACCGGGCCGTGAGCGGCAGGCAGGAAAACCCGCGACACGGGCCTGTTTTGACCCCCCGCGGATCTGGTCCCTTCCTTGGCTGCCGTGGGCCTGGCCCGGCCCGGCTTCCCGGCGTCCGAGGGCTCCGGCAATAACCTCTGCCGGCCGGGGGCGCCCGGAGGCCCGGCCTCACCTCTGCCACGTGCCGCAAACTGCGGCTCGCAGCTATTTCCCCCATCTCTTACCTGCCAGAAGCCCCAAATAAAGGCACCGCGGCCGTGCCACGTCCCACTTGTCCTCCGCCCACCTTTCACCCCGCGGCCCCCCGGGCTCCGTCGCCGGTGTCGGCAGCGCGAGGATTGCAAGGAGGTCGAGGAAGAAAACCACAGCGGGGAGCCCCGTCCCGTGCCCGGGCCGGACGAAGCAGTTCAGATGCAGAGGCAGGCGCCCACAGCTCGGAGGGCCCCGCGGGCCAGTGCGGCCGCCTCCACCTCCTCTCCCCCAGGCCCCAGCCCCGGGCTCTTGGCGGAGCTGCGCGCTGCGAAGGACACGGGTCCCGGACACGAAATCTTCCTCGCAAATGAACCCATCAGGAATTGTCACGTTTCTTCCAAATCCAAGTGTGATGATGCTCGCGGCTCTGCTCCGCTTTAGGGTTACCAAAGCTGGTGGTGGTGACGGGGCTGGAGAGCGACTGGGAGGCCTCTCACCTTCGCTAGGCGGCACCGGAGAGCAGCTTCGGTCTGCCGGTGGCGGTGACGATGGTGTTCACACACCACGGCTTGGGCTCCTGCACTCCCAGTACATTGGAAGTGATATCACCTACTCGAACAACACAAAAGAAACGCAGAATAAGGTGAGAGAAGGACTTGGAAAAGACCTGTCCAGCAGCCAATGGGAATCACCAGCCAGCAGCAGCCCAGATGTAAACATTACACATGTTTTGTTATGCAATAAAAGCGTGTTAAAGTGAAAAGTAAAATGACTCAAATCAGAAATGTAATAGTTAAGTTCACCAAGACATTCTGAACTTTTATCTAGTCCCCACATCACCTATACTCGAATTAACTATGTAATTAGTGGGGGTCTTATAAAGGTGCAAGTAAGTGGGGTAGATGTTTTGGACAGTGGATGAGTTGTATTGGGTTCTCCAAGTTATAAGTATATGGTGGGGAAAGGAAAGGAGCATAAATATGCATCTCCAAGGTATTTCCAAGGTATATATTAGTTTCTATGCCATGTGGAAATTATGGAAATAGACCAAGAGCACTATACTGTATGACCCAATAATAATAATGTTATGTGGCACCTTTTACAGGTTTTATTGTTTCAGAGTGCAAACTAAGTATTAATGGTATGACAGTTCTACAACATATAGTATTTGCATGTAGGATTACTCAATCTTCGAACACATGGCTTCCATGATTAAGACAATCCTCCAAACCCCATGACACAAAAGCAAGAGTCATTCACTAATTTGATTTTCTGGTTTTGACTCACCTCTTTTCAACAGAATTTCCAATAGCACAGTTCTTCAGGAACAGCAGTCTACCGCTATGCAACACTGAACCTGGCTGGGTTGGCCTTCTATGCGTGCTCTGAGGGCATAATAATCAAAAGTGTGACCTGATAATGTGATCAGGGCTCTGATTGCTTTTTCCTCTAGATCAATACTGCCAGGACCTGATACCTGATAAAATGTTACTTTAAGAGGTTTTTGCTTGTCATACATTGATGTTGCATTACTGTTCTTCTGACTGATGATCAGGACCAGGCTTCTATCTCTCTGGACTAACAACTGTCCTGCATGTGGAAGTGGGAATTTTGAGAAGTAATGGATTGCAGGTTCAGGATCAAGAGTCAATGGTCCACTTCATGTAACACGTTTTACTTCAGTGGAGTTACACCAGAGGTGAACAACTCCTAGCTAAAATAAGCAAAAAGTACACCAGCAATTAATTTGGCCCAAGGAGATTCATATTAAGCAGTCATCTCTTAACAACAAGAATGAGCTAGCAATAAGCACCACCTCTTAAACATCACTTCTAGTTCATTGGATGCTTTGTTGTTTTCCAAGATGCTCTGTAATGCCTGCAGTCATTCTGCTCCTCCCTGCTGCTGAAAATATTTCAAGAGTCTTCCAGACAGATGAAGCCACATGCCCTGAAAATCTTCCAAGGAGGAAACAGGAGGGAATGAAACTCTTTCCATTTTCCTAATACCAATACCTTGGAAACCAAACTGTGTTCCAGACAATGGCATTACATATTTACACAGTGATGTCATACAGCACTCTGACATTCCTGGTAACTTGTTTGTTAGGTGTTTTCCCATAAAATTATCCTCCCTACTTTATAGATTTAATTACTAAATGAACTGCAACTATAATTTTACCAGCAGAACTCTTAACTCAGGACCAATTTAAATGTATGTATTGAATGTAACCTAACAGGACACATCCTTATTTATAAAAGGCTGGAAAAACATTTATTGTAACAGGCAGAACTGGCAGTGTCTTCTATAGCTTTGGTTGCTTTCCATCATAAAACTCTAAAAGTTGCTTACAATTTTACCAGACTTGAACTGGAGTTTGTCTGAATCTGAATATTTTCAAAGTTTCATCACAGTGTTTCAGCTATTTCTAAGAATGAGATTGGGGGAAAGTACACTGTAAGAATATGTTAGCTTTGGTGAAACAAATATTTAACTGAGCCACTCTAGTTGCCCCTTAAGTGGGAAAGCTTGTGGAAGGGGAAGAAGCCACTAGGTTCTCTTCCTGGCCGCCTCTTTGCATTCTCATTTTTTGGGTGAGGGTTCTGAGGGGCAAGAGGATTCCACCCTGTAAAAGCTTCAAATCCCAAGGCTTTGCAGGGAAAACAATCATGATTAGATGGCTCCACCTTCCATGGCACTATATGTCTTTATGCTTAGGAGCCATACTGCCATTACCTGAACACTTTCTGGATACATATCATCTGATCTCTGACAAAGCAGAAACTGCAGAAGGTGCTAATTGTGCTTTTTTTTTAACTCCTCCCCAGATATCACAGCAGCCATCTATCAGGTCCTAGAACAGAGCAGCTTCAACCTACTTCCCCCTCCTCTAACTCCTACCATCATCAACTTTAATTCCCGTCCTGGAATTAATCCTGGAATGTTGTCCAAGCTGTACTTGACTTGTTCTGGTCAGACCTGTTGAAGAATGTCTTGCGTTCAAAAGCTTGTCTAAATCTATGCCAACAATACAGCTGGTCCAATAAAAGACATCAACCTAAGAAAACCTTGCCCTTTGCATCCTAGGACATTTTGACAAAACAGAATAACTTGCAATCCAGGAGACCCTCAATATTAAGAAAGGGAACATTTAAATATTTTTTTGGTAAAAGGAAGGAGTAAAGGCTGCAATATTGGAAACAGAGTTTGATTCAACACTTTTTCCAGATGGTAGGGATTAAAAAGCATGTACAATCCAAATTAGCATTATAGCATTTGCTTCCCCCATGTCATTCTGAGGTTGATATAGCTGACAAGTTACATAATTTTGTCTGAACCTCAAAAGGGTTGTCTCCTAACATACTTGGTACTTTAATCTGTTTTAGAATATTATTTTCTATTCTTCGATGTCCCAAATGGTTTACAATGAAAGTATGGTGAGTCACCATATAAAAGCAATACAAAATCAGATTGTTATAAGAATATACAGCTGCTGTTACTTACAGCCTGATATTTCCTCTACTCTTGCCAACATATAAAGGTGAGTTATTATGGATCCTATGTATATGTGCAATGGAAAGTAACTTGATTACGGATAGCACCATATTAAAACTTCTCTCTAAATTTGTGTTGGCTACATTAATAACGATTACCCCTCAAATCCATGTGAATTCCCAGATGCTGTTTTGCCTTATTTGCACATTCATTTATATAAGTGCACAGTGAGTATTAAATATTGCTAAATCTGTGTGTTAGCTACCTTACATCCACTTTGAGCTGAAGAGCAAGGTAAAGAGCAATGAAGATTTTGCCCCCACCCAAATTACGGTTCTGGTAGAAAACCCATTTCTATGTATGGCAGTCCAAACAAAAAACCAAAAAAACCAAAAAAACCAAACCAAAATGAAACAAAACAAAAAACAACCCACCAATATGATTAATTTTGAACAGGACTTGTATAGCAAGATTTTCACTCTAACAGCTCCTTTGGGTCCAATGTACACACAGAGCTAATTCAATGCCAATAGAAATTTCACATAAGGTATGACACTGACTCAGCTATACTTTGTTAATGTTTTCCAGAAACTTGCACAGTCTCCTGACATTTTTGTAACAAAATTTATCATCCTGGTATCACAAAAATCAATCCCATGTTTGGTGTGCTTTTATTTTGGGTCGACAGGGACATGCAGTAGCAGTTAATGGTCAAATACAGAAGATTAAAACAGCAATCATCCTAAGTACCAAATGTGTTTAATAGTGGAATCATAGGGGCTGATTGGATAAAGAAAAAATATTTTGCTGGACACTAAACTCCAGATAATCCAAGATATTTAGATGTCTAACTCTTGCTGAATTAAGCCTTATTTGTATATTTTGAAATACATGAAAAAAGAGAGGGTTATATAGTAGAAACAAAGAAAGTATCCATTTAATCCAGTCAGAAATTAACTCCTATCTTGTTCTTGCCCATGACCTCAGTCCTTCTAAGAGACAAGAACTGCACTCCAGAGCCTATTCTATGAAACACATCAACAGCACACAACAGGACAGATATCAGGTGACAGACCATTTTTAGATTTTATATTATTGATTTTTGCATATACAAAACAAGAATTACATTAGAAACAAGGCACAAACACAGCAGATATTCCTTAACATTAATGGGTTTAAGAGAAAAGTATTCTAAGTTCCATTAAGGAGCCAATGGCACCACTTGAAATGCTTTAGTTCCACAGAAATCAACTTAGAGCTTTTTCTGTGAACCCTTTTGAATTGTTTTGGTGTGTGGGGAAAGCAAACCCACAATTTTAGTTCTTGTCTATGTAAGAAGTTGCACCACTAATTTTTTTAATAGTGCTTGCACATGAGCAAAAACAAGCAAGGGAAGGTTTAAAATATATGCACAAAACAGCTGGATAATCTTAGTTAGCAGTATTCAGCTTGAAAAGGTCTCCAGGGAGAAAAGCAGAAAAAAAAGCATATGCATAGCATCTTCCACAGGACCACAGATATAAAGTAAGCTGTTCCAGATGGCCAGGCATATTTGGTCTTGTGCAGTGGACCACACCACACCTACATCTGGTAAGCTGACTCAAGAAGTGGCCCGGACAGGTAGCTGTTCATCTATCCTGTTGATAAGTTCCTGATAGTGGGAGTTCCTGATAGTAATCTGCTGCTCAGTTTTTACCCAGTAGTAGTGTGACTTTTTCACAGGCTTCACTCACCCGGTGTTGGAGATTTAGATCTTGTGAGGCAAACTCATGAAACTTCAGAACTGCAGACTCTAAACTAGATCTGCATTTGACCTTAAACCCAAGTTATGAGCTCAGTTCTAAATCTTACCCAGATCCTCATCAGAACATTATTTTCTATCACTAGTTTCTATTGTTATTTTAGTAGCATATTTGTTTCAAGCATTACATGCAAATTGCCATTAAACTATATATAGACAGAAGTGGCTAAACTATCTTTCATACCCAACCAGAAAATATGGAACAGGATAGTAACACTCCAGTTAATACATCGCAACTCCTGAGGTCTTCTGGTCATGCTCCATGTGGGGGCAACAGGCAGTGGATTACCTAGAGGTAGATTATCTGAGAACCAGAGGATCATAGGAAAGTAAGGCTGGAAGGGACCCTAGGATGTCATGTAATCTAGGTAACTGCTCAAGTCAGGAATTTCCCTGACTAAGCCATCCTAGCAAAGCGTGTGTCTTACCTGCTCTTGAAACTTCCAAGGATGGAGATTTCACAAATTCTCTATGCAGCCTTTTCTAATACTTGACTGGCCTCCCAGTCAGAAAGTTCATCCTAATCTCCAACCTCAATTTCCCCTGCTAAAGCCTGAGGCCACTGGTCCTAGTCCTCTCCCCTATGGTCATGGAATAAAGCCAGTGTCCATCCTCTTTATAATCCCTCTTCAGGTATTTGAAAACTGTTATCAAATCCCCCCTCAGTCTTCGCTTCTCCAGACTAAATAACCCTGGCTATTTCAGCTTTTCCTCTTAAATCTCATCTCCCAGGCCCCTAATAATTTTTGTTGCACTACCTTGGGCTCTTTCCAAACTATGCATATTTTTCTTGAAGTGTAGGGCCCCAAACTGGACACAGTACTCCACGTGAGGCCTCACCAGTACTGAAAAGAGCAAAATAATTATTTCCCTTGATTTGTACGTGGCACTCCTGTTAATACAACACAGTTTACTGTTGACCTTTTTTGCAACAGAGTACAGAGGTGCACAGAGGTGCACAGCCCCACCAGGGGAGACGCCTTGTTGGACCTAGTGCTGGCCACGGGTGACGACCTGGTGAGGGGGCTGTGGGTGCTCGACCACCTGGGCGACAGCGATCATCGCCTGCTGGAATTCACCATCCAGCGCAAGGTGGCAA
>NW_017728951.1:29733179-29777388 GCF_001723895.1 Crocodylus porosus | reverse complement strand
GCGGCTAGGATCTGGAACTAATTTCCAAGAGAAGTGGTGCTGGCCCCTACCCTGGGGGTCTTTAAGACAAGGCTAGACAATCACCTTGCTGGGGTCATTTGACCCCAGTACTCTTTCCTGCCATGGCAGGGGATCGGACTTGATGATCTGCTCAGGTCCCTTCTGACCCTACCAACTATGAAACTACACTCACATTCAGTTGCAGGATGATCTCAGAGAAGCGGGAGGGTAGAATGGAGGTGAGCAGGCCCCCTCCTGGCCATTTACATTGCCAAACTAACTCACAGTTGCCCTCTAGAAAGAGCAAGTGGATGGAGCTTATTTTCTTGGGAGCTGACCCAGGTCAGGAGAGATGTAGTGTAGACATGGCCTGATACTATGCATATGCTGCAGATACAAGTTCACCCAGGAGAGTTTTTCACTTCATTTTGTGTCAAAATTTACTCATAAAGAAAATATATGTAAATCAACAGGGCAAATCTTGAGCCTATGCAAACTCCTATAAAATGAATGCTTGATACGTGGGGATAGAGGGGGAGGGTGGGAATAACTCTTTAACCAATGAAACATTGGTAATGATTTTGACTTAATACTATAGGATAAGATTATCCCTACTATATTGTCACTGGCATGGTGGAATTTACCGAAGATGAATTAGACTCAGTGGGTGCATCTACATGTGCACCATTACTACATGGTAACTGAAAGTTTCTGTGCAGTACGGGTGCACAGCTACACGTGCATGCCCATACTGCACAGTAACTATGGTGACTCATGCCAACTTGCAAGTAAATTTACTACCTGCATCATGTAGGTCAGGGGTCAGCAACCCCTGGCATGCGTACCAAGCACGGCACACAAGACCATTTTGCTCGGCACACCACCACCAGCCTGGGCTCTAAGCAGCTGCTGCCAGCCATGGAGTCCAGGCTGCTCCCAGCAGGAAGCTGAGAAGCTGCAAGCAGATCAGGCTCCGTGGGCCAGCTGCAGCCGGGAGGCTGCAAACAGCTGCTCCAGGCTCCGACAGGTTGTCACTCTGGCGCCTTCCAAGGTAGACGTTGTGTTTTTTTCGGCACTCCGGCCAAAAAACGTTGCCTACCCCTGATGTAGGTAGTAAATTTACTCCCAAGTAGTTACTATCCAATAAGGCACATGTAGATGCCTTACTGTGCAGTAAATCCTATTTGTGTGAGCTGACTTGGGAGTAACATTACTCCCAAGTCAGTGCACACACAGTGTTACTGCGCTGTAATCCCTACACATGTAGATGCCGGTCTAAAAACTGCTTACTGTGCCGTAAGTTACTGCACATAAATGCAAGTGGAGATATGCACAGTGTATAAAATTTCTATTCTTAATACACCAAACTCTACCATTTTTGTGGGGGATGTGCAACTTCATTAACTTCTG
The DNA here is from genome assembly GCF_001723895.1 of Crocodylus porosus. Classification (NCBI taxonomy): domain Eukaryota; kingdom Metazoa; phylum Chordata; order Crocodylia; family Crocodylidae; genus Crocodylus; species Crocodylus porosus. The sequence continues at coordinate 29,775,978 of NW_017728951.1, read as the reverse complement.
TAATCTGTATGAAATCAGTTCCTGGTTAAGCTTTTAAAATTAACTGAAAACAGAAACTAAGTCAAGCTGGATATACACCCCGTCCACATTAGCCACTGGCATGGAAAGTGCTGAGTGAAAACTGCTTTGCCATTAAGCCACCTTCTAAATAAATTAATTTTTGGAGCAGGTATATCAGGTTGCATCCTGTTCTGCAATATTAGCATACCCAGAAATCTTGATGAAGGCAAGAAGAGATTGGATATAACAGGTCTGAACTATCTATTACAAAACATAATTATTTATGCTAATAATTTACCCCGAAGTGTACACATGCCAAAACTGTCACAGGACGGTCTGATTCATGTAATGGCTGTTTTTCCTCATTCTCTTTCCTTTTTTTTTATCACCTTCTCATTATACCACACTTAAATTACATTAAAAACATTTGGAACAGAAACCTTGGTTTTCTTTTTTCTTTTTTAATACAAATCTACATAGAGTCTTGCAAACAACCAGTCCCTGTAAAATATTAAAAGGTAAGAATATGCCTAAATGTTAGCTAGCCAGGGTAAGTGTCTCCTGGAGATAAATCTGCTCATTTGGCAGGAAATACAACAGCTTGTCAAAAAGTTCCACCTGTATCACTGAAAAATACATTTCTGAAGAGCCAAGATGCTTTAGACAAGACATCAGATCACAGAAACTAGGGCGGGGGGAGGCACACGAGTGTCACATTACGGAGTATTTTCTTATGATTGATATAGTCTAGTATAGACTGTTCAAAGTGATGGTGCTATCGCAACATTCCTTGTCAGGCCATTTTTTAATCTCCTGTATTTTTTCTCGATAGTTTTCTCTGTATTTAGCCTAGATAATACAAGATTAGCCTCTCTGCACTTTAGTTTCCCCATATGTCAGATGCGGGATATTACAACTTCTTTAAAAAACTTTACTGAAACCTTTATATGATTAATGCTATATAACTACTAAGGATTATGAAATGTGATTGTAGTAACAAGTTGTCCAGAATTTAACTCAGTATTCCAGATGATATTTTACTAAGTGTTATAAGAGAAGACTCTGTTCCCTGATATGTGATATGTCTGCACAGCAGCCCAACATTTCACTAGGCTTTCCTCACTGAAACATCACCTACCAAACTCATGATTTAATTTTCTGTCACCTGTCACCTCAAGGTCTCATTCAGGATGATTATCTTCCTTTCTTTCCCCTCCCATTCAGTGTGTGTTTCTAAACATTTTGCCCAAATCCCATAGCTAACATATTTCAGCTGAATCTCATTTTGTCTTTTGTATGCTTCTAAGCTGCTTGTGTCCCTTTAGCTACCTTTCTGACCTTCTTGGTGCTTGTTCACACATTAGTGAAGATGTTCAGTAATATCAGATCCATTACTAATCTTTGCAGGGCTTGCTGTGCACTCCCCTCTTGTGGAAACATTGACATTTATTATCAATATTTGTCTCTCCTGAATCTTTTCCATCCAGGTACCAATGCTCATACCAAGGTCAATTGGAATTAATTTATACTTACTAGTTTGTGACATTAATTGTGGCTTTGATTAAGAAAATGTTGTTGGGTCTACTTCTATGAGAGACACTGCCAACATGAAATAGGCATCGTTCCCCTTTCTCTGTGCCGGTGTGTAATACTTAATCACTAGATGAGATATGTCAGGGCAAGATAAACTGATAACTAAAGCTTTGTCTGTGCTGGTGTTTTTTTGCATTGATACAGTTACCGCACTGCAACCCTCTGGTGAAGTTACACTGTGGTATAACCCACAACTTTGAAAACAACAAGCTACATTGGTACAATTCATGGTTTGAATGGTACATCATGGGGTGAGATCTGCACTATCAGGTAGGTGTAGTTATATAAGCGCAAAATATACCATTGTAGACCAAACCTAGGAGAATGGTACATAGCTGGTGCCATGGTAAGCACATCCTTCCTTTTACTGAAGGATTATAAAACTTCATAAACTGAAGGATTATAAAAGCTGCTTTTCTTGGACACATTTTCAAGATAGTGTAAACCATTTTCCAGCTCTTCTCACTGATAAGTTAAACTGATGATAGGTTTATGACACAGAAGAGAGATGTAGGAGGTACTACCCAGTATTCTACCAGGGGTCAGAGTAAAACAAACAAAACAGGTTTCTAATTCCCCACACTAAGGCCATTTTTCCATTACAGTACCTTCAGCATCATCAATATATCATTACAATAGCTACAATAGCTTCCATCTGCATCCTGAAGAAGTCAATGACTGCTCCTAGATTAATAGGATTCGTTTCTTAAACTCAACATTGTCTCTGCTACCTGATCAAGCTGATGGCCAGAAGATGAAGTTTACAGCTAAATCCAGTTTTCAAGGCAGTTATTTCAAGGCTGCAGGTTTGCCAGGTTTACAGGCCAAGCTGTCCATTTACTTTTTCAGATAACATAGGTTGAATCCATCTCAGCAAGGAATGGTGTTAAAAGGAAACCCCTTATCCATGCTGTGAGCGTTGTATCTCTTTGGGTCTCTCTCACCCTCCCCAGAGCGCTGCTGATTAAACATTCTTACTTGCCTAGGTGGTGCCATCACATTTGGATGACTTTTCTCTTTAACTGCTGATTTATCAGCTTTCCTCTGAAAACATCTACATGTGTTCCAAATGAAACCATAACGAGCATGAGTGCACACTAAGAGGCTCAGCAGTTAAAAGATGACAGGATGATGAGATGAGAGGAGAAACCTCCAGCTCTCTTACAGTCACTGAACAACACAGGTTGTACTTTCAGTCCAAGTGAGGAGGCAAAACAAACATCATGGGGTCCATTCTTCACTGTGATGTGTACTTGTGTAACTATTGGGTAGATACAATTATACAAGTCCAAAATATATAGGCTTGGCAGAATTCGATTTTAATTTTTTTATAATTTCAACAGCTAAAATTTATGTTTATTTCCATGTTTTGGGGGTTACTTGTTCTTCTATGTCTGAGGAAGGGCACCTGTATCCAAAAGCTTACAAAGAACAAGTTGTCCAACTATTCAGTTAGTCTAATAAAAGATGTCACATATACCTAGTGACGATGCATAGGGGGTGCACAGGGGTGCATGGGCACCCCCTGAGAGCGCTGGTGCACCCCCTGTCAGCTAGTGTTTCCAGGCAGTGCGGGCAGGTGAGAGCGCTGGTACCCGCCCCCCCCCACGAGAGCACTGGCTGGGGGGTGTGCCGGGAGAAGCGTTCCCCCTGCAGCCGATCCCGCCAACCCAGAAGTGCCAGTGGTATGCAGAAGTGCCAGTGGCATACTGACATGCCAGGGATGCGCTGCTGCCAGTTGTGGCCTGGCAAGATTGGCTGCAGGGGGACCAGCCCTCCCCCATCTACAGGATTGACCACAGGGGCACCCCCCCAGTCTCTGACTGTCCAGTCAGGGGGGGCAAGTGTCCCCCAGATTCAGGAGGCACCAGTCGCCCATGCATCTACCCAAATAACCTTGTCTGCCTATGTTTATTTTTAAGCATTTTGATTTTTATCAATTTAACATTTCAAGATTGCACAAAATAAGGGGTGTGAGGGGCAGACAATTTAGTAATGACAGTATACTGTTAAATGCTTTATAAAATCAAGTTTAAATATAAAAAGTAAACATCCATAAACCAATAAAACATACCTGCTTTAAATCAGTCTGTTCATTTGGTAGTACACTCATACCAGGCTGGAGCCTTCATGCTCAGAGTGGAGCGTGGGACAGGGGCCAGGCCAGGCTCAGCAGGAGTTTGGTGACCTGTTCTGAGCACGCAGGGGCCAGACTGGGCTCAGTCAGAGTTTGGTGCCTGATCCCTGGCCTGGACCTGGGCAGAGTGAGCAGCTGGCACCACCAGGCTCCCAGCTGCCAACAGCTAGGGCTGTGTGAAATTTCAGCAGATGTTTCATTCTGGATTTGGACCTTTTGGTGGCCAAAACACTGACTCTGAAATGAAACACAAGGCTCCAAAACAGCTCCGAAATGAAACAGGCCGTCCAAAATGTTTCAAAATGATTCAGATGTTCTGAAATGTTTTGGATGTTTTGAGCTGTTTCGGAGGTGGGCTTGCAGGGGAAAAAAAACGAAAAGGGAGGTGGAGGAGGGAGCTGGAATGACTGCTCTGATGTTGACATCTGTAGTTGCCAATAGCAACATCTTTCTCTGAGGTCCCTTCCAATCCCAGTGCTCTGGGGGAGGGACAGAGAAGCAGCATAAAAGGCTGTTTGTGAACTGAGTCTCTGTGATTTTGCAGCTGTGTCTGTCTGTGTGTACAGCAGGAGCAGCAGAGACTGAGAACAGTATCTGTAAGCTTGCAGCTTGGTAGTGCCGTGCTACCGAGTTGTAGCCATTGCCAATCCTTTCCTATTTATTTACCCTTCCCCAAAAGTCCTGTTATTTGTTCTTCTTATTTCTGCCCCCCCCCCCAAACAAAAAGAAAGCAGTCCTTTGCCTGGCACTGACTCACCACAGTGCACTGCAGGAAAGCACTCAATACACATACATTTGTTACACACACACACACACTTTTTCCAGCACACAAAATATGAAGCGTGCTGGAAAGGCACATGCCAGGTCTTTTGGCTGAAGAGAGAGAGGGGGCAGAGGGAGCGCTGTAATTCCCCTCCCCGCCCCAAACTTAGACACTGCCTCTTTCCTAGCACTAGCAGGTGTGAGGCTTCTGGTGCTGGTGGCAGCAAGGAGATGGGACCAGTACCTGCATCTGCACCCCCTCCAATAACACCAACCATAATAATTACCCCCAGCACCACCAGCATGACAGTCTCTTCCACCCCCATTTCAGTTCCCAGCCTGAGCCTTCTGGTACCAGAGAAGAAGGGGACCTAAGCACCCTAGCAAAAGAAATTCTGGGGACCAAGGAGGAATGTGAGTTTGTACCCTCCAAGTTCCTCTAGAGCCAGGTCTCTTTCCCCGTAAGGCAGTTTGGAGGAGGTTGACATTGAGGTTGTGGAGGCAAGTGGCTCATCTGAGTCACCTCCTCCTGGTATTGTGCCTCTATCTGCTGAGGAGGGGGATCAGGCAGGATCTGCACCTGCACTCCAGCAGCAAGGGGGTAGTGTACTGTGGGATCATTTTGAGGTGGCAGTTGATCCCAAGTATGCTATCTGCCTGCACTACCAATGTAAGACCAGCCAGGAAAAGGAGGAGAAACACTACAGCAACACAGGGATGCTAATGCATCTCAAGAGGCACCACTCCCTTGCCCTTGCTCCTCCTCAGCCTGGCATCAGTGGAAAAGTCCAAAAAGCCCAAAAAGAAGTCCCACTCTTGCTCTAAGCCCCCATGCCCTGAAAGCAAAGGCAGGCCACCCTGGAATAGTGGGAGAAAGGTGGGTACACAGGGGGGCAAGTTGCAAAGGTGAGCGAGATCACCCAAAGCATTGGGGAGATGCTTGCTCTGGATGGCCAGCCCTTCTCTCTAGTTGAGCAATCAGGGTTCAGATGGCTCATGGTGCTTGTGGCCCCATTCTACCAAGTGCCTGCACACACCACCTTCAGCAGGGTGGTGGTACCCTCCCCCCTGTATGAGGCATGCAGGGAATACTTGAGGGTGGAGCTGTGCAAGGCAGGTCCATAGGTGGCCTTGCACTTCACCTCGGACATCTGGAGCAGCCAGAGTTGAGATCATGCCTACCTCTCCCTCACAGGGCACTGGTGCCATCAGTCAGGCCATCAGTGGGCTCTCCTTCAAGCCGAGGTGATGGATGAGTCCAACACAGCAATGGAGATCATGGAGGCCATGAACCACATGGTACAGGGGTGGATCGTTGGGCAGGGTGAGCTTGTAGCAGAATGTCACTTTTGTCTCTCCCCAAAAATTCTTCTATGTGACAATTTGGTTAACATGGTCCCTGCAGACGGCAGGCATCCCATCTCTTTAGGTAACTCTGAGTTGGATACATTCCTGAGGCAGGGAGGGAAACCTGCTCCCTCTGCCTATGTGGCTAGCATCACATACCTGGGTGGGGGGCTTAGGCTACCTATTATTCTAAGCAATGCTAGACTACCTAGCAACCAGTGATGCATTGCAAATTGGTTGCCTGGCAGGCAACAGGTTCTGGCCTCCATTGGACCAGGTAAATGAGGTCATAAGGTCTATATAAGTTAAGGACTGCCCAGGAGGAGGGGGAGTACCCATGACGAAAACTTAGAGAGAAGCTGGACCATCTGAAACTTGCTCTCTCTTGAAGCTCATGATCAATGACCTGCCTGCCTCCAGAGGGAATCTCCACCTTCCTCTGGATGATACTTGTGAGTAAGCTACCTGAGATCTAACTAGATATATAGCTTGCAGTAACTCAGGTGTATGATCAAAGGCTACCTAGCCATTCTAGTTTGCTCTATAGGATTTCTTTGATATTGCTCTACCCCGTACCCTATTCCAAACCTACTTCTTGCAACCAATAAAGTTCTTCTTTGTACCTAGTGTGGGAGACTTATTGGGAGGGGGCCTAGATTATGCCTTGGGGTACCCGTGGTTCAGCTTTCTAAGGGAGACCACTATTTGTGCTTCAGACTGAGGAAAGCACCCCAAGTTCTTGAAGTGGGTTGAGTACCATCAAGGGCTACTAGGCTTGTGTTTCTCAGGGGGCACACAGCCAGGATCACTCCAGACCCTGGGTGGTAGCAGCATTAACCCCAAGCTAGTGGGTGTGCTCTGCTCCAGGAAGGGGGTTGGGTAGATATGAGGCACCCCCAGGGAGGCACTCAGAACCTGGAAAGTGGTCGGGCACAGTGAGGTGGGTGGCTCAGCACAAGAAAACCCCCTACTGGCCCGCCACAGAGCTCACCTGTGGGTTCATGGCCACTGACAATGATGCCAACATGGTCAAGGCGGTCAGTGATGCCATCTTGGTTGGCACCCACTGTGGGGCACACAAGTTCCACCTCATAGTCAGGGATGCCTTTGAAGGGGACAGGGCTGCTGGTGATGGAACCATCACAACTGGCCAGCTCATTTCAAAGTGCAGGAAGGTGGCAAGCTACTTCCACCATGGTGTCAAGGAAGGCAAGATGATGAGGGACAAACAGGCAGAGCTGAGCATCCCAAAGCACAAAATCATCCAGGATGTGGAAACTCAGTGGAACTCCACATACCTCATGCTGGAAAGGCTGGTGGAGCAACAGAAGGCTATCCATGAGGTAGCCTTTCTCGGGAAGGCTGGAATCAGTGACTCACTTAAAACAGACTGGGAATATCATCTTCCAGATCTTGGTGGTCCATGAGCCATTCCTTGAGGCCACCAAGACTGTCAGCACTGGCGATGCCCTCCTTAGCCGGGTGATCCCTATAGTGAGGGAACTTGAGAACCAAATGGAGAAGTTCCAGGGGATCTGTTTTTCTGACTGGGGCAAGCCACTGTCACCAGAGGTGCAGGCACTGGTGAAGCAGCTGAGGGAGAGCATCATGAAATGGCTGGATCCATTGCGATCCAATACAGTCCATGTGCTGGTGGCCTTATGCAACCCGAAGGTGAAGGGGAGCATGTGCAACAGCAAAACCTGGATCACTGGATGGAGGTGCTGGTGAACAGAATCCAGGAGGAAGAAGGGCACAGGCAGGGGGACATGGAAGAAATGGATCCACTTTCCCATGCCAGCACTCCCAGCAGTAGCCAGCCTCCAGTGTCCTCCACAACAGGTGCTGCCAATGTGGGCCAAGGGCATGGCTTAAATGGTGCAGTCCAGATGCACCAGACCCCAGCATTGAGCAGGCAGCACCAAGGCCTTGGTGACTACTGTCTCGCCAAGGATATGGAGCCACTGGACTGTGACCCCTTGACCTATTGGGCAACCCACAGCCAAATGTGGCAGAATCTGGCCACAGTTGTCTGGGAACACCTGTCCTGTCCACCGACCAGTGGTCCAAGTGAAAGGGTGTTCACCATTTCTGGGGATGTAGTGACACCCCAATGCACCTCCTCGGATCCCGGTTTGGTGGAGCAGATGGTATTCCTCAAAGTGAACCTCCCGCTGCTAAGGTTCTCCAAGCTCAACCAGCAGATGGAGTGAGTCCCACCCTCTTCACTCAGTCCACATCTATTTCCATTTAAAAAAAAATGATTTAATGAGCTGGAGGCAGCACATACTGCATCACCAGCCAGCAGGGAAAGAACATCTCCCTGCTGAGCTCCCATGCCAGGATGAACTTGGAGGTATAAGCCGGGGCTATGAGGAAGGAGGAGGCCCCAGGTCCTGGGCATGACCTAAAACTGCACCCTGCTGGGGTTGGGAGGCCTGGTGGGACTGCCAGTGGTGTGGCAGCCTCAGGAAATGCCAGGACCGAGGATTCCCCTGCCAAAAGGTGGGTAGGAGGTAACCTTATAACTTCCAGCCACCACATGCATGCACAGTCCTGGCTGGGGAAAGCCCAGACCCCTAAGATCTTTGACAGGCCTGAGGCTTGCTGGTTGCAGTGGAGTTGTGAGGCTCCAGGTAAGCTCTGCTTACCTGCCTGGGATGCCATCTGAGAGACATAGGCTTTCAGGTTTTAAACTCTTTGTCACGCTGAGAAAGCATCTAGTTGGTGTATGTGTGCTCTTCCTGGATGGAAGGAATAGTAAAGAAGCCAGAGGCTGACATGCAATGCAGGCAAGAAAGCCAGTCATTGAAAATGGAAATGGAGGTATCACGGGGTGATAGACAGGCTGGGGTAGGGTGGAAGGGGGATGTAGCAGGTAAAAGTGGAGAGGTACCTGGGGAGTCAGATGTCTGGCAGGTTGTATTGTCAAAATTCCGATGTCTATATTGAGTCCATGAGTTTCTATATTTAGGAGGTTGATGAAATGAAGTTCATAGGCTCATCTGTGAAAAGTGGTTTGTAAATTACCTTTGAGGATCAGGATTGAGAGTGGTTTTCTTGTGAGAAATGTGCCACCTCAGAGTATCTTGTCTGTAATAGATTCTGGTGTGCAGTTAGTGGGGGTACTGGAGATATGTTGGCAGGTTTTGCATTTTTTGTCATGGAATGGTCTGGATCCATTTGGTGTGTTTTGGGCTGTAGGAAGTTGGCTTCTGGTGATGATGTTAGCGAGGTTCAATGCCTGTTTGAATTAGAAACCACTTTTCTCACATGGGCCTATGAACTTCACTTCATCAACCTCCTAGATACAGAAACTCATGGACTTAATATAGACATTGGATTTTTGACACACTACAACTTGCCTGACATCTGACTCCTCAGGTAGCAGGTACCTCTCCACTTTTACGTGCTATATACCCATTCCTCCCTCCCCCCCCACTCCCCGCTCCCGCCCTCCTAGCCTGTCCCTCAGCCCTTGATGCTTCAATTTCCATTTTCACTGACTGGCTTTCTTGCCTGCATTGTTGTATGCCAGCCTCTGGCTTCTTTACTATTCCTTCCATCCAGGAAGAGTACACACACACCAACTAGATGCGTCCTCAGCCTGACAAAGGGTTTTTAAACCCAAAAGCCTGCGAAGAAGAATTTCTCCAACTATTCAGTTAATTTAATAAAAGATATCAAATTGACCCTAAGGACCTGTTCAGCCTCCAAAAGAGAAGGCTGAGGGGGGATCTTGTGGCCTGTTATAAACTAGTCAGGGGGGATTAGCAGGCATTGGTGGAGTCACTGTTCCCCCGAGCACCGCCAGGAGTGACCAGGAATAACGGTCACAAGCTGGTTTAGGGTAGATATCAGGAGGCGCTACTTCACAGTCAGGGCGGCTAGGGTCTGGAACCAGCTTCCAAGAGAAGTGGTGCAGGCTCCTACCCTGGGGGTGTTTAAGAGGAGGTTAGATGAACACCTTGCTGGGGTCATTTGACCCCAGTATTCTTTCCTGCCATGGCAGGGGGTCGGACTAGATGATCTGCTCAGGTCCCTTCCGACCCTAGAAACTATGAAACTATGAAACTATGACCTTGTCTGGGCTATGCCCTTAGACCAACACAGCTACAACCTATACCCCTTAACACACACAAGTGACACAAGTTTTGCTTTCAGAAGTTTGAGGTGCAGTTTCATAGAAACCCCTGCACCACTCTGTCTGAAATCTGGCAGGCCTCCCTCATGCCCACACAAGGAGAGATGTATGTGGCAGGACAGGTACTAATAAGGGCGGCTATTTAATACCCCACTCTCAGAGCTGGAGGCAGCAGTTTAGTTTCTCACCAGCCAGGAGAGGAAGAACATTTCCCTGCTGAGCTACCATGCCAGGAAGAACTTGGAGGTATTAGGGCTGGGGCTATATCGACAAGAGGAGACCCCACCTCACCCTGGGCATGACCTAAAACTGCACCCTACCAGGGTAGGGAGGCATGGGTGGGACTGCTAGTAGTGCGGCAGCCCCAGGAAATGCAAGACCTTGAACCTCCCTGGTGAAAGATGGGTAGGAGCAGAAGGCACCTGATAACCTCCAGCCACCGCACAGTCCTGGCTGGGGAAGGCCCGGACCTGTAAGATCTTTGAGAAACCTGAGACTTACTGGCTGCAGTGGAGTTGTGAGGGTAAAAACAGGGGTTACAGGGTGAAAACAGGGGTTACCATGCCTGCAGTTTTCATCCCCCTGCACCTTAACACACACACAAAGTCACACATCATGAGTTTTGCTTGTCAGGTGGTCAGCACCTTGAGGTACATTTTCCCTCAAGCCCCTGCACCTATCTCATTGAAACCTGTCAGGCTTCATAGCCTCAGAAGGGGATAGCATCTGTGCCAGTTTCATCTGAATCGGGCAGGAAATGACAAAGTTATAGGCAGTTTTGTGATTCGCCATTATAGCCTATGGCCAAAACACCAGAACACCATTGAAATTCCGAAACAGCTCTGAAACAGTTTCAGCTGAAATGAAACGGGACAGTGATTTGAAACACCAAAATGAATCACTGTCCCTCTGAAACGCCAAATACAAAACCAAAACAAAACAGGCGTTTTGCACAGCCCTACCAACAGCCCTGCCAATTGGTGGCAGGACCCTGCAGCAATGTTCCCACCCCCCCAGGCTCTGATGCCAGCAGCTGACATCCAACCAACACAGCACAGCCATCCCAGCATATCCCTTATCTCAGGGGTGGGCAAAATACAGCCTACGGGGCAGATCTGGCCCACGAGGCCATTCTATCCAGCCCGCAGGACACCTAAAAATTTAGAAAATTAATATTTATCTGCCCTTGGTTCCTGTCAAAAATGACATGAACCAAGGGCAGTAGGACCCAGGGGAAGCCTGGCAGGCTCCCACAACAGCAGAGCCTGCCTGGCCTGGGACCACATGGGTGCACTGCACCAGAAACTCAGGTAAGGGTGGGGCAGAGGAAAGGGTGGTGGGGGGACCCCGGGTAGGGAAGGAGCCTGGGAAAAAGTGGCCTGGGGAAAAGCTGTGTAAATAATTTTCCAGATCTTCTCACTAAGTTAAATTAATAAAGGGTTTAAACCCAAAAGCTTGCCTAAAAATTTTCCCCCAACTATTTAAGTTCGTCTAATAAAAGATATCATATTTACCCAAAGAACCTTGTCTGCCCATGATTATCAAAGAATGCTAGGGCGTACAACCCAATATTTTACTAATAGACAAACAAACAATATTGACATAATTCTTATTCTTTTGCTACTTATATGCATTGTTTGTATTTCTATCTGTATTTATACTTAAAAAAAATCTATAACAATGGAAATTCTTTTAAATCACTCTTGTTTTTCCTATATTAGCATGGACCATGAACTAAGTTTCTTATTTAATGTAGATTAATTAACTCAGGAGACTTTAACAGATAAAAATTGAGGGATTGCTTTCTAGTGAGCATACACTGCTGTGCATTTCTTTCTCAAGTTATTACCATATACAAGGTTAAATACCAGAAAACAATCTACCTGTTGGCTAAGGACAGACCTCTCTGAAAAGTTAAATGAAATATAAGAGGTTGAAAACTCAACCTTATGGAAGAAAGGAATGGAAAGATCAGATTACAGATACCCTGATTAAACCTTTTCTCTCAGCCAATGAGATAATCATGAAAATGAAATTTTCCCAGAAGTCCACTTACTCACTGTATCATCTAGTTGCTGAAAAGAGTAGGCCAGCATTACCTTCACACATGATGGTTTTATCAACAAACTGTCTCCTACTCTGTAAATATAATGCAGGCCAATGGGCAGTTCCTTTAACACTAGGCTCTTAAAACTAATATTACAAACATCTGTTTCCTTTAGTCTCTCATCTCATATGGTAGCTTCTACTAGAGGAGACTGTACATTGAGTTTAAGTGTAAACTGTGGCTGTGCAAAAGGTGTACAAGTGATTCCCATCTCCTTTGTCTTTCACCACCCACCACACACATGAACACACACTTGGAAATGAGAATATCTATCTTAAGAGAAAGATTAAATCAGTTAATATAATAGGCTTTTAGTACCAAATGAAGGAAGAAGAGAGAATGCGTTGGAGAGCCAGAATCATCCAGTGGCCTTGGACTGGATGTCAAAAGACACTTGGTTTTACTCCAAACTTTGCTGTTGATCTGCTGTGACACCTTAGGCCGGTCCCTTGACTTCTCTCTGCCTTCAACTTGTTTGTGTCTTATCTATCTAGACTAAACTCTTCAAAGCAGGGTCTTTCTGTATAATGCTTTGCCCAAAAAGGCTTGGATCTTGGTTGAGGACTCTAGGCCTGACCATTATATGAATAATATTATTGATGCAAAACTGCAATATAAACTTTCAGATCATAGTTCAGAGGGGAGAAACAGAGGCCACTTACATAATCTCCTTAATCTAACCAGAAAGGAAAGTTATTTTATGAAGCCCCTATTAATAAATGAACAGTCTTTCTCTTGCAGCTGTTATCAGTGGATTGGCCTTCAGTTTTTGCAGTCCCATTGACTTTTGGGTGCTGTTAGAGTGGAGCTGACAAAGCTTAAATAGAAATAATGTGCTGAAAGAAAAACCATCCAGCCCAGAGTCTAAAAGAGTAGTCCCGGAGGCTGGACAAGATAATCAGGGAATAATTAACATACGTAATCAGCAACTCATTTAGCCAGATTAATTGAGCTCTGGCTACTGTCCCTATATCTGCCTAAGAGCTTCAACAAAATCTGACCAAGTGACTAGTTATCTTGCTGTTTCTTCCTGCTATCTGGCCCTAATGACAAAAGGGGAGAGAGAGGGAAATGATGTCTTTGAACAGAATCATAGCCTTTCATTTACAGTTAATACCAAATGAAAATGGAACATAACAGCTGAAGAATGAGATGTTAGTCCAGAACAGATTAAGTCAACCATTAAAGCATTTAAACAACAAACTTGCTGCAATGGATGCTGCAACTAACACAAACTGGGAAAATCAGAAAGTTCTGTTTGTAATGATCAAAACATGGGTAATGAGGTAGCATGTTATGATGGCAAAGACTCCAAACCCAAGTATGGCATCTGCATTTTACACCTCAGGGGATGCTTGTTACATTTTTGTTCTAAATAGTTGAGCTGCGAAGTCCAAAAAGTAAAAAGAACTGCCTCTTCATCATGAACTCACTGCTGTGAGAAATACTTCTTGTTGGGAGGACAAAGCACACCATACTCTAGACCAGTGCCAGGTCTCAGGAGGTAAGGTATAACTGGAAGAGGAGCCTGAGCTCCCAGTTGACATATGTTTTTTACTTCATCTCAAACTTGTAAATTGTTTAAATTGCAACATTTCAAATACTAAAAAGTATGACTTTTTTTTGTTTACTTCCTTCTAGTCTGAAAGTGCCTATCGTGCATAGGTCCTCACCTTCCTTTGCAGCAAGTAGCAGAGAAAACAAAGCTTGGTCCTATTATAGAATTAAGGCCTACAAAAATTCATGGATTCATAGATGCTAGGGTCAGAAAGGACCTCAACAGATCATTGAGTCTGACCCCCTGCCTAGGCAGGAAAGAGTGCTGGGGTCAGATGACCCGAGACAGACGCCTATCCAGCCTTCTGTTAAAGACCTCCAAGGTAGGAGAGAGCACCACCTATTCCAAATTTTGGCCACACTTACTATGAAGAATTTTTTCCTGAGATCTGCTCTCTGTCAGTTTGTGACCATTGTTCCTTGTTACCCCAAGAGGCACCCTGGAGAACAGAGCATCCCTTGCTGCATCCCTCTAATGAATTTGTAGTGGCCACAAAATCATCTCTCAGCCTTTTCTTGAGGAGGCTGAAAGGGTCCAGGTCCCTCAGTCTCTCCTCATAGGACTTGTCCTGTAAGCCTCTAACCATATGAGTGGCCCTCCTCTGGACCCTCTCGAGTCTATCAACATCCTTTTTGACGTGCAGCACCCAAAACTGGATGCAGAACTCCAACTGCGGTCTGATCAATGCCACATAGAGGGAAAGGATCACCTTCTTGGATCTATTTGCCATGCATCTGCTGATGCATGATAAAGTGCAGTTAGCTTTGCTGATGATTTCGTCACACTGACGACTCATGTTCATCTTGGAGGCTACTATGACTCTGAGATCCCTTTCTGCTTCTGTGCTGCTGAGAGGGTCACTGCCCAGCCAGTAGGTGTGCTGGATATTTTTGCACCCTAGGTGCATCACTCTGCACTTGTCCTTGTTGTACTGCATCCTACTGTACTGCTCAGAGCTGGCACCTTGGACCCAGTTGGCTGTGGCTGACCTCCTGGCCAAATGGGGCCAGAAGGACATGCTTTGACAGTTCAAAGCAGGCCACCACACCCAGAATATCTTCTGGGCAATAGCTGCCCAGATGGCCAGGCAGGGGCACACGTGGCAGTAGTGCCGTACAGAGGCCAACTCTGCAGTCACAGCCCACTGGCACCTGGCCCAGAGGGGCAGATGCCTCTACTGGCTCTGCAGTCCCCACCTGGGTCTGGCAGGTACACAGCAGGTCACAGCCAGACAGCAGCCCCCACTGCCAGACTGCTGCAGTGGGTAGAGGGTGCAGGGAACTCTCTCAGGGCTGCTTCAGCAGTCCAGCTGGCACAAGGGGTAGTGTCCCCAGGTTTTTTTTTTTGGTTTTTTTTTGTTTGTTTTTTTGCACTGGTCCTGGAAGCACTGCAATACCAGGTCAATGCATGGAGTGGACGGAGCACGCTCCGGTTCCACCAACCAATACCAAAAAGAATTTGCTCAACATGAGTGGAAGACAGGGAGAGGCTGCAGTGTCCCCAGGTACCATTTGGCTGGGCCCCAGAAGCTCCTGAGAGCTAGTAGCCCTGAGCTACTTGCCAGGGCAGCTTTTTCTACTGCTGGAGCCAGGACAGGGCAACTTTTTATACTGCTGGGGACGGCACAGGTGCTGGCCCTGGGCTCTAGCTCCCCTTGACTGTAGATCCAGGAGTAACCAGGCAGGGTTATTTTGCCCCAAGTGGCACAATTTCCTCCACAACAAAGTGCATATCCAAGCATGTGTGCAGACAAAAAGCCCCAGCTCAAATTTGCATTGCTTCTATTTGAGCTACTGCTACATATCTAAAAAAAGATAGTAAGCCTCAAATCTGAAAGATCACAGAAAAAAAAAAATCTGTGTTGGATAGTGCATCCTTTATGTAATAATGTTTAAATGCAATTCCCATAATTTAAAAAAATCCCTACTTCATTTTATTAGAATAAAAAAAAATTGTAAGTTCTGCTTCAACCTAAACAAAATGTTAACATCCTAGAAATAAACTCTTCAAATAGGACAGAGATGAATTATTCGGAGACTATTAAACATAATGGGAAGAAGGCTCCTATCAGTCACTGAATTTCCACTGTTAAAGCAGTTTAATGTCTGTTATTCACAGGTTCTACTAACATTTATGATAGTAACCTTCATAAAGTCAATTTAATTATCTTTATCTTATTACAAATAATAAATGTAGTTGCCCTACAATGAAAATCAATTGTCAACATAAGCTATGGATAACATCTAATAAAACGGCCTTCTGTAAATCTATGATTAATAAGATTGGTTTCTGCATTAACTAACAGACATCATAAAATGTCCTCTCACACTGAATTAATCTATACGATGTTCATCACGGTGTATTGAATTTCCTAAAATAAACTATGAGCAAAAGTTTGGCGCCAATCATAATTAGACTATGACCATTTGAATATGTATTTATATCTTAAAGATTGGTTTTGAAATTAAGGTAATGTATATTGTTTAATTAAGTCCTACAAGGCTAGCTATTACAAGTAATATATTATCCCCTTTTTCCTTTATTTCCTTTGACTTCAGAAAATAGTGATAATGCTACAGCCATACTGCTATTTCTGGTTCTCCAACAGGTTTAGTAGAAGTCAGTTGAAAGATGAAGAATCATTTCCTCAAAATAATCTTTACAAAGGACAATGGCTATTTCAGCTCTACTTTGTTATTATACAGAATTATATTCACCCCAGGATAAGTGAAAAGTTTTCTGAAAAAGTCATAATGGAAGCTATAGTGCTCAAATGCAGCATGAAGTTTTGTTCCCAAATTTAGTTTGTCAGTTGTGTGAATCACAATGTAGTCTCCTATAGACCTAGGAGTTAATTCTTTCCTGGATGTGGATTATGTCCCATGCTACTTAGGGCCTGCTCCAATATGCAGTTGTACATGTGGATCTCAGATGGGCCTCCTCAGTCTTATACAGACTCACCAGTGACTTCCCTATTTACTAGAAGACTGCCATCCTCATCTAGAGAGACTGCTGTTGCTACCAGCTCCAGTGACCAGTTAAGTTAATACATCTTTCTAATTATTTGAACAGGCATTAGATGAGACCTTTATTCAGTGTCCAATAACATTATATTTATTCAAAGGATCCTGGGCATATTTTATGAGGCACAGCAAACAATTTCACACTACTGAAATGGAGTCACCTCTGGAGCAGCAAATGGCAGCAGAAGTGCACAAAACATTGGACAAGGGAAAGAAAATATTGACCAAGACAAGCCCTCCTAAGTATCCTGGGACCTTTAATGGCCACAGAGAGTAGGCAGGACCTGCATTCCTTTGGTTATTTCCAGTGGGATGAAGTATGATCGTAAAACACTTTGCAGGTGTGGGATTCGATCCTCTACTCTAATCACTAGATGAGTCACCTGAACTCAGCAGATTCACAACAGCAAAAAACAAGTCACATGCAATGGGGGAAAGCAGACCTACAAAGTGTTGTTTATTATTACAGGCAGGACTTAGGACACAATTGGTTCCTGAAAACTGCATCATAAGTTGAAAGGTAATTCAGAACCAATTTTCTCATAAGAAACAGTATTATACATTGAGGATTGGTTCCTGAACCAAGGCCCAATACCCCATTTTCACCAAAAAATACCCCAGAATTTTGTACTCGATCAATTAAAGATGAGTAATGTAGCTACATTAATGTATTTATATTATAAATAGCAATCACATTGATTTGGAAGGACTTCTTGGAGGCGACTTTGCTGGACTTTTTGAAGGGCTCTCGGTTGGACTTTTTGAAGGGCTCTTGGCTGGAGTCTTCTCAGGAGTCCTGGCTGCAGGTTTTTCTGGAGTCTTGTCTGCTTTCTTAAAGAAAGTGTCCGAGGAAGTTTGGACAGATGATCTCCAGGGAGATGAGTGATGCAGCAAACTTGTTTGCTGGTGTGGCATCGCATCCAATCAAGCATTGTAAAGTCAAAACTGACGTAATAAAGTTGAAACAGGGTGTCAATTTATATTGTTGTAAGTGCGAAACATTTTAACTCAAAACATTGTAAGTCAAGGAATGCCTGTACTGTGCTGAGTAGAAAATCCTTTTAGTCATTCTTATCACATATCCTAATATTTTATTTTCTGTTTGTGATGAACCTCTAAGAAATGTGAACCTATTAATTTTCCTATGACATTGGTGTTAGCAATGTTGTAACCATGATGGTTCAGGAACTGAGAGAGAGGCAAGGATTTCTAGTGGTGATATCTTTTATTGGACCAATTGCATAATTGGGATAGAGTTAGATGAGCTTTTGAATGCTAGGCATTCTTCAGTCTCATCTTCATCCGTCCCTACTAAATTTGTTATCTTGACTTTTGCAAAGTTGTTGATTCTTCTTGTGGTTAAATGGAGCTGAACAACATCAGATATTTTAAAGTAATTTTAGACAGTAAGAGTACAATTCCCTTAGATAATGACGTCTTTGCTTATATACTAGCCAAGGAAAAAATGTAATAGCAAAACTATTTACTTGTTTATTACCAACAAAAACTTAAGTGATTCCATCTGGAAGTATTTTAAACATTGCATCTGCTTTTTACTCTGTATTTCTATTTATTTAAGTTTGGCCTTTCTCTGAATCTGAATAGGCTGTAAATAGGTGAGTCAATGTTGGATTATAAATAGGGCAGGTAAATGTTTAAGCACTTAAATGTTTTCAGTACACTTAAAGGAGGGAAAGAGAAACATGTGAATCAGTTTTCTGTTTCAATTTCATATAAAAACAAAATGTTGTTTCACAAACCTAAGTTTGGGCCAAACTGAAGCTCAGTTTTGGGAATCATATTTCCTTGTAGCATCTGCTGCAGAAAACATGACATAACTGCAAGCTCCACCAGACAGGCACTTGTTTCTGACTTCCTCGGCAAAGACACGACAGAGCATTGGATCAAAGAGTTTTGCTACTGTAGCCATCCTGAGGTAAATGAAACAATGGGCTTTCATGGAGCAGCGAGTTTTTTAAATTATAAAATTGTACCAAGCCCTTAACTGAAACAATGGGAGGAAGTACATTCCAACTCACTAAAGACTGAAATACTCACCTCAGCTGCAACCGGCTGCATGAGCACGAGGAAGACTGGATTCTTGCAGGATTTCATATGCTGCCATTGCTGGAGGCTGAGCTGTTTAACCTGCAAGGACATCTTACCTTGCTAGGTGGCCCATATCTCACATATCACAGTCTGGCACAGAGAGACTACTAATGAAAACCCCAGCGTGGTTTATTGCTATTTAACTTTATAAAAGAACTGTGTGGGTGGGCAGTTTATACAGCATGTCTTTCCACCAGGAAAAACAGCTTCTCATAAGATAAGAAAAAAAAACCAGTAGGAAAACAGTCATAAACACCTTTGCCAGGAAAATGTATATTTTCCAAGCACATATTTTGTTTCTTACCTTTTTCCTTTCCAGGTGCCCAGAAAGGAAAAGAGCATTTGGGCCCTTTTTAGCCTGGGTCCTTTGAAGGAAGAGGCGTTTTAATCTCTTTTCCCTCGCTAATGAACCCATCCCTTCCTCACTAGTGCCTAACCTGCCCTCTACTTGGATTCCTTCCTGCTGCTCTTAAGATTTGGTACAAGGGTAAAGTTCAGCAGTCAAGCTGAACTGGCAAGCCTTTAAGGCCTGGACAGGCTGTCAAAAGACACCTGTTGATCTCAGTGCAGCTCTGAACTTTTACAGAAAACACCTAGAAGCCTCTAGCTTCACTGAGTGTACTATATTGTGCTATTATACTGAAGGTACATGCCCAGCTAGACATCTTCAGACCAGGCTATATTTTGTTTTGTATTGTAAGCAATTGTGTAACATAAACATGAATTTATAATTACCCTCTCTCCTCCAGAAAAACACTTGCAGATACCTCTGGTCCCTTTGTTAGTACCAACATGAATCAAGTGGCTATGTACTCGGGGGGTGAGGAGAGGAAGGTGATCTCTTCCTAATTTTGGCTAATTTCCATTATTCTTTTTTCTTATCAATGTTACCTTACTTTGTGTACCATATGCAGAGAAAACCCAATACTTAGATTTCTACACTGGTAAAGGTCCATTTTATAGGTGGGAGGTAGAGACAACAGGTTAGAACAAGAACAAATTAATTCAAACTTTTAAGTGGGTCTGTAGCAGAGCACAGAAGGATCTAGGCATTATATCCTTAAACGTTAATTTTTGCAAGGTTAAAAAACAGAACTCTGATTGTTCCTTGGACAAAGCTTTTTATTTTGGGATCCTACTGAAGTACAGTCCCACTGCCCCCAGGACAACTGGGACCTAACTGGAGTTAACTGCCATTCAAGCTGCATATGTAAATGACTGTTCCCCTCACCTGTCAAAGCCTGGGACAAGTCAAAGACTCAAACCTGGAACTGGGTTTTTAGTCCTAATGATGGATTTTCCTAAAAGCAGCTCTGCTCCTCCCAGTTTGAATATACTATAATTGTGATAATTGTATCCAACTGGAGTTTATTGAAGCTATTATTTTAATTTAGACCATTGTTTCAACAGAAAGCTGTATGTCTACTTTAAGTACTTTTCATCTTCCACGATTGATCTTTGTCTTCTTATTCTTGTATTAAGAACACAAAACAGCAGTAACAAATCTCGCTTAAGTCCTTATTTGAATATTTCAATAAAGGTAAAGGCAGCCACAACAAGTAAAGGACAGATTAATGCTGCAGTACAGGCATGAGAAAGCCTGGATTTTTTTTCTCTTTAAACATAAGCCAACAGTAATTACTATTGCGCTGACATGCACGGCTACGGCTACATCAAATGGCCAGTACTTCAACATAACCGCTTTACAAGGAGAACACACCAATCCCCTATAGAAGTAGTAGCAGAGCCATCCAGTGGAATGAGACAGAATTACAGCAGTACAAGGGTGAGCCATGATAGTCCAAAAATGATGCAAGATCTGAAGAATGTCTTGCATCCCAAAGCTTGTCTAACTCTATCCCAACTATACAGCTGGTCCAATAAAAGGTATCACACTAAGAAATCCTTGCCTCGCATAAAATTACAGCAAATCTACTATGGAGAACACATCATTCTCCCTGTGCCTGAAGAAGGGTGTTTGTACCTGAAAGCTTGCAAAAAACAATTTTTTCAGCTATTTAGTTGGTCTAAGGAAATATCAGATTTACCCAAGGAACCTTGTCAGCAAGTCACGCAGGCATAGAAGGGAGATTTGCATAAAATCTATCCACTACTACAAATACTTTAGCTTTTCCTTTTCTTTGCTTGTTCTAATTAAATAGCTCAAAACAGATGTGAACCATATCATTCATACCAATGGCAGGGCAGTATAGCATCTTAGAGCACCTATATAAGAGTGTGGATGCTACTCTGACGCACCAGAATTCCCACGCATGGGAGCAGACTTAAATTGAGTGCAATTGCTGCACCCCAGCATCTCATGTATCAGTGTCTCTGCACTTAAAAATGGCAGCAAGGACACTTTATCTAAAGCTTGAACAAGCTTTAGTTCAAGTGCCCCACCGCCATTTTTAAGAGCAAGGATGCTAATACATGAGATGCAGGGAGCTTTAATTAGAGGAGCTGTCGGAGCTGCACTAATTAAAGGGCCACTCCCATCCATCCCCAGAGCACATATAAAAGTGCCCATAAAGACTAACTTGTTCAGAGAGGCATGAACTTCCGTAGGCTACAGACTTTGTCAAATGATGTAAATGCACCCACATAGAGCAGGGTACTAAAAGCCTTTTGAACACAGAGAGATCAAAGGGGAGAAAAGAGGGGGCAGTGCTGAGAGGCAATTGTGGGCTGAAGAGAACTAAAAGGGGGAAAAAAAAACCCAGTTAAACCCATTGACAGGGGTTATATAAAAGCTAATTCAGGTAATGAGAACACAGTCCAGTCTGTGGGTGATATATTGTTCTGCAGTTTCATATTCAAGTTGTCTTTTTAAAGTTTTGTCTAGAGGTGCAGCAATACATCTGTCCAATACGAGATCAGCAGTGATATAAAGAAAATCAACTATATTGGAAAATCAGCCCAATATGGCCTATAAATGGCCATTCATGTGCGCAGCATGCAGGCAGCTTGGAAAGCTGCATGCAGCTGGTAAGTCTGTTGTGGTGGATGGGGAGGGGGCAGGGGGTAGGGAAGGGGTATGGGACAGGTCAACACCCCCCATGGTGAGGGAGGGAGGGGGCCTGGAGCAGGCACTGCCCAGCTGGACCAGGGCACAGGGAAAGAGAACGGCTTCTGCTGCTGCACACACCCCAGGAGCAGATGGGGGGTGGCGGTACCCCTGGATCTGCACAAGGCAGGGTGGGCTGCAGCTGTAGGCTGGGGACAGGGGCCATGCCAGGCTTTTCCCTGCAGGGGCCTAGACAGCACTGCACTGGGGGCAGGTGATCATAGCACTGGAAACAGGGTTATTGGGGTGGAAGGGAAACTACAGCAAAAGTTTGAGGTGGCTGCAGTCCTGCCCTGTAGCTTCCCTCCCAGCACTGCCACTGCCCACCCTGAGTACAGTGTAGCCCAGCCCCTCCCACACCCAGAAGAGCCTGGTGTAGCCCCAGGCCACTGTCCTGCCCCACACAGATCTAGGGGCAACCTCTCCCCTGTGCCCACCTGGGGTGCATGCAACACTAAGAGCCACACCTCCCTCCCATGCCTCCTAACAAGCCGTGGCTCCATCCCACGCCCCACCCTTCCCTGGCAGTGCCTGCCCCAGCCCCAGCCCCACTGTCTCACTAACCACAGGAGGCATTGATCTGCACCCCCCCCCACATCTCTTTCCTTCCCGTTCCTCTTCCACCACAACAGACTTACCAGTTGCACTGGAAATCAGATTGGTATCGGTATATGCCTCCTTACAATCTGCTATCGGTGCACCCATTTTGTCATTTGAGAATGGCTGCTCTGAGGTCAGTGATGAAATGAACAGGGAGGTTAACATGTTCTGCCACAGGCTTTTGTGTTTTTCTAGGACTGATGTCAGATCAGTGTTCATTCTTTCTTGCACATACAGATTGCTCCATGTGTCCAATGTAGGCAGCAGAGGGGCACTGCAAGCAGGTAATCAATGTTCCCTAAAAGTCTTTGCATCTAGCCCTGAAGCCTATCACAAACATCTCCACCCCTTTAAGGTTATTAAAGAAGCAAAACTTTCCAAACGTTTGAGCTCCAATAACACCCCTAGAACCTACGACCGCAAACTCAGCTTTGCTGTACTAGCCTATGGTCTTTACCGCATTGAATTGTGTAGTGGGGCAGAAGGATAGCTGTATGAGGACCTTAAGGTAAGAAACCTGACAACTCAGGACACCCCACATTGGTGCCAACATAGAGGGAGTTTCTGGCTACAATGACTTATATTCCCTATTGGCATTAGAGCTGACACTGATTTGAAGGACATCACAGATGTCCATGATGTACCTATGGTGCCCATATGAAGATGATGTCATCAGCATACATGGGAAAGAATCTCTATAGATATTCCACCAGGACTTTCATATCGCCATCAGACTGACTCTGGATTACTCTACCCAGCAAAATTCATTTCTTGGACACCACTGTGAAAACTTGCAATGGTCACATCACTACATCATATCAAAAACCAACTGATCCCTACAGCTACATCCATCACCAGCATTCATCCTAGACACACCACTAGGATCAACTGTCTACTGCCAAGCTTTTACAACTGTGTCTGCTCTGATGCCACTAGCTGGGATGCAAGTCTTTGTTACTTGGGACGGGGATTTCTTCACTTACAATACCATTCCCCCCCCCCAACAAAAAAAAAAGTCATAGCCACTCAGATCAACAAAGCCAGACTCAGACCCTGCTCCAATATCAACACTGAAACAATGACAACCGAATCCCTCTTGTCACCTACAGCACCATCCTCCTAATATTAGACATTTCTCCCAAAAAAATGTTGGTGTTCCTTTGGCAACATTAAAGGACCTAGACTGCAGCAGAAAATGTAGCCAGAGGTTAGGAAAAAATGCATACATTTGGCTGGCTTTAGTGCAGTAACCCCAAAAAACACGTATTTTACCTTAAAGCTAACAACTGAAACTAACAAGCAAATCAATGCCCTGTCCACTGGGCTATATTGCTTTATTAGAGGATTAATTAAAGATGCTTTATTTTGTGTCTGTGCAGGATTATTCCTTCTACCATATATGCTAGTAGTTTGGCCAGCCCAGTGTTTCATTTAACAATTTCCAAGTTTGTTAATGTAGGGTGAATAGAGGTATTTGTAGCAGCGTTGCCTATTTTGATGATTTTATTTGACATATGCCAATTACAGAAACACAGTACTTGGATGTGAAGTTACTATACAGTTTCATGCAACAGACCATAAGTGTGAAAACAACATTTTTCAGTCAATTAAAACAAAACAAAAATGGAGTTATGTTTTTAGAAACCATTCCTCACCTCCGAGATGAGGAATATAAGACAGTGAACTTGTGCTGTGTTGGGTCTGTGTAAGATAGCAGAATGTTTAAAAAAAAAAGATGTTAATTGCCATAAGAAGCTTTCACATCTAAAAGCCTTTATTTAACATACAGAGCCATAATTCAAAGTGTAAAAGTATGCTAATAGTATGTAAATTACAATGTATAAAAACAGTTCAGACAGTAAGACAAGATAGCTGCTCTAATATTTCATTAGATAATCCACCTCTGCAACATTTCATTATATACAGAGCCTGAGGATGGTTGAGAAATTGAGAATGAACAGAAGATCAGACAAACATTACAAATACAGTAGGTCTGAGAGAATACACTAGTTCAGTGCACCTAAAGGAGTCTTCAACTTCAGAAAAGATTGCTCAGCAGTATCTTCCACCTTGGATCTCTCCCTGGTGCTTATAGATTTATTCTCTTTATCCTTTTTGTGACTCTTTTTCTGCTGACAAATATTAAAATATTCCCAGTTAGTATTCTTTTTTCATGCTATGCTAAAGAAACCAAGTTTATTCACTGGTTTCCATCATGCAATTCAATACAATCTCCAAACCATACAGTTTGCAAGACATGTTAACTTGAATGACAAGAGATCACAGCATCATTTCTTGTTTCATGATTCGATTATTAGACCCAATCATTTTTGGGGGTTAAGGCTGATGGCAAAAGATTTTTTGCAACTTCCTATATCCAAAACCTCTGCATCTGAAGGGAGACTTCAGCAGATCCTACACACTAGACCAGTAGTTCTCAGCCAGTGTTGTAGCATGTGTAGATGCTGCAAGACCCCATCAGGAGTGCCACGAGGTAGATTCTGCTGCAGCAGCAGCAGCAGCGGCCAAGTAAAATCATTCTGGGTCCATCTACATGTGCTATTAGCATGGAGCAATAGACTCTGGTGCATACCTTGCCATAATTTAGTGCCCTCGGGTGCAGCGTTTACATGCGCACCTGGGACCAGCTGGCAGGGGGCTCTGAGGATCAGCCTGCCGGCCAAGGGCTGACAACCCAGCTCAATGTACTGTGGAGAGGTTGGCTGGAACATAAGAGTGCTCCAGTGCAGGGCTGGCTGGCTGGCAGGCAGCCCCACACTGAAACACCCTCATGCCCCATGCAGCCCCATCAGCATCTAAACATGCATTGCTGTGCACTAAAGAATGCTGCTACAGGACAGAACTTGTATTTACAAGTACTAACCTGCAGCAGAGTTAATTCATTTCCTGTGGACATGTAGATGCACATGTAGATGCTGAGACTACTGCAGAGCTAATTAGGCATCTCTGCAGTGAACTTCTTGTGTAGGTGCACCCTCTGTGCGCAAGGCTGCAGCATTTGCACAATCTTCATGCATTAGGGAAAGCTGGTGCTGGCTGCAGCACTCCCCAGTCCAACCCCTAGTGCTCCTTCTGGAAACAGAGGCATGAAGGACACTTCCATCAGCCCTGCATTCTTGTTTACAGGAGATGCTGTGCACAATTGGACTAGGAAAGGGCTGAAGCATTATTGTGCTCTACCACCTGCTTTAGAGTTGTCAAAGTCCTAATACAGGCGTAACATTTGCACATACTACAGCCCTTCTTGGGTTGGCTGTGCAGCAGGCACTCTAGACAGTTTTACCTGGAGGCAGCAGCACCCAGTTGAGAAGCATCAAGGTAAGTTGAACACAATAGTTCTCAACTAGGGATGCCATCAGATTCAGAAAAGTTGCATTCAGGGTGCCCAGACAAGCAGTTGAGAACCAGTGCACTAGACATTAGTAAGCATTCCAAAGCAGTCTGTTGGCTATCCAAAAGCAATCATGGATGAAGCTAAAGAAAAGTTCTTGATGGACCTGAACCAGTTCTGAGGAAAGAGACACTAATCTGAGTTTATTAAATCCACTAGAGAGGGAATTGTATAAAATGGCCTTATCTAAAGATCTTGGAGTACACTAGTCTTAATATCATGTTGAACACTCAAACTATAAGCACGTTTCAGTGTTGTACACTGGGCCACTTTAATAACATCTTATTTACACTGACATTTCCAGCAATATAACCTAAAAGGAGAAATGTATTGACTGGTTATCTTAATCTATGCATATGAAGTCTTAAATTGATATTCTGAAGATTTAAGGCCATCACAAACCTTCACTGAATGCTACGAAGTGCTGTTAAAGGCAGAGCATGCATCTATATCTGACGCTATTGCATAAAAGGCTGTTTGACACATCTGCAGAAGTTACCTGGAAAAAGGGAACACCGCCATTTGTTTGGCAGGACGCACTTGCATTTAGGAACGATTTGTCACTGATGACACTTTCATTAGATTCCTGCACAGCCTCTTCTTCCTCCAACGAGTCCTAAGAAAAGAGAAGTTTCAAGTAGGAGGCAGGAAAAGGATGATCATATCTATAAGATAGGTGACATAATCTTTTGTTATTTATAATTCTGTGTGTACTACTGCATAGGGAAAGCAGGAAAATATACTTTTTTACCCAAGACACTGTTAGCCCCTCTGTTAATTTCCTTAACTTTTCCTTAACTTTGTGTCTAGATACAGACTACAATAGAACTAAAAATACCAAGTTAAAGGGTTTTCAGTTCACTTAAAGTTATAACTAGAAGCTGAAGAGCTTAGGACAAGTCACTATAGAGTTGTGTATTCATATTTTCTCACATATTTACCTGATCCATATTTTCTTCTGCCATCTTTGCTGCACTGTTTAGGTTAGCCACAAGTTCTAGCTGCTTTTGTCTTAATTGCTCAAGCAGCAGTTCACGGGGTTCTGTCCTCACAATTTCCACTGGATACAAGTAATCTCTTCTCTGTGGAGTTGTTCCTTTAATGAAGGTGATGTACTAATGAGCAGTATTTAAACACTTTCAGCTTTAGCTTTAATAACAGATCTTGGATTTTGTTAAATTGAATGTGAAAAGTTGTCTTTGTTAACCGATCAATTTACTTTCAGTATGCATATTAAAAGACTGAAGACTGAAAGATGCTTTCTGATCATAAATTATTTTAGTTTATGAACTCTGCAGTGATGGTGCTTGCTATGAGATCATTACCCTCCCCACCTCCTTTCAATACCTGTTGAGACATCCACTTTAAGCTCCTCCTGCAGAAAGCCATTGACCCGAATCAGTCCATGCAGTGCTTCATCACAGAGTGCCAGTTTCTGCTCTGCGAAAATATCCTGATCAGCCTTTATCTGGTCAAGAAGGCTCTTCAGTGCTCTCTCTTCATCAGATTTCTGTCTGTCAATTTGGTTTGTAACTTCACCAACTGATGCCTGACAGCCTACATCTACATTCTAAAAGACAAAAACACATTAACTGAAAAGTTAAGGTCTCTTGCCTTACTTGTGCACATTTCAGATCATATCACTAAAGTGACTTAGTATCTGGAAGTTCAAACATAAAAATTTTAACACTAATCTCACGCTGCTCATTTTGAGCCCTGTCTTTAGAAGGTAGTCAGTTGACTTGGGAAGCACATTCTTTCCACAGAAAACAGCTACTAATAATTAGATCAGGACACTGACCACTCAGATTCCATATTCTGCCTCATGAGTACAAAGACACTTCAAGGGAATGTGTAGCTGCCATTTAACCCCTCAATATTTTAGAGAAACCAATTAAAACACGAAAGCGTCCATAACAAATATTTAGTCCCAACTTCAGATTTGTTTCCACGTATATTGTACTTTAATGAAAAATTCTGGATGGAAGGAATCCTAAACTATACAACAGTCATATTTACCATCTGTAAGCTCTGAAGTTGCTGCTTCTGACTGCTGAAGGTAGACATCTGTTGATCAGTAAAGTGGATAATCTTGGTATTTGCAAGTTCACTCCATTCATCTGTCTCATGACACACTCTTAAGAAACTGCCACGAAGTTGCTCAGAGTGTTCAGAGGATTCCTCCAACATTATCTGGTTTTCACTGTTTAACTGCCTGAGTTCTTGTGAGAAGTTCTCCAAAGATGTAATAAATTTGTCATGGCTAGAAGTTGTACAAGTGACCAAGTCTGTAGTTTGCCTGCACAAACAGCAAATCACATTATGGGGAAATGGATTTAAAGATGTTTTCCATTTAAGACAATTACCCTCCCCAGCATCAGCAAAAGAGCTGAATTTCAAAATAAAGATCCAGTCATACTGTGGTAGGTCATGAGAATGCTTGTTTAATCCATTCATATAGCACTGTTTTACCTGGCAGCAACCCAGAATCATTGCACTATCTAGTGAATTAAAAACATTAAAATTGTGGCTATTATTTTTCAGAGACTAACAACTTCAGCAAACTTAAGGCTCATCAATTTTTGTACTTAATTTCAAGATACTGCCAATTTTAGGGAAGCAGAGTTCCTTCCAAAGTATTTTCCATTGGGTTCCTATGAGTCATTACAAAAATCTTGGTTTCAACTGCGTGTTTCAGTAAAAGTAATTTTCCTTGTCTGATGGGTTTATACTAATTCATTTGACTACAGAATCACGTCAGAATGATTCAGAATGATTTGATGTCCTCTTTCAAACAAAATCTTTATCATATAATCAAGAACACACCTAGCTGCATTTGATGATTCTCCACTTTTTTCTGAAAGACTGAGCCTTTTAGCTGTAAGACCCATGAAAGCAGTGCCTGAATAGAAGTTTAAAAACTCTTATAATCTAGGAAAATCTGAATTTTGGTATAAATGTTGTGATAGGATACTCCTCAAATAAATGGGTCTTACGAATAATGTACTATATATTTATTTATATACAAACGTAGTGATGATGTCATTTTGTAGTCCCTTTATATACTGGTGAAAGAGAAAGTTAGAACTAAAACATGCAAAATCTTACAGATGGACATTTTCTTGGACATTAGCAATGGCAGTCTTCAAACCTCTACCCGTTGTCACTATACCACTTAAGTTCTGCTGGGTTTCCTGAAGCAACAGATTCAACTGGCTTTGTAATGAAGACACAAGTTGATTTGTACTCTGTTAAAAACAAAGCAAAAACCCCAATTATACATTTCTCAGGGGTGCTGCCTGCTAACATTGAACTGAAAAGAAAATCCTTATGCAAAGTTCTAATGTGGGGTGACAAGCATCATAGCTTCCATTTTAGATCCCTGTGCTTAGGAAAGATGTAAATGAAGAAAATAGTTGATTTTGAAGGCATGCTGGGGAACAAAAACAAAACAAAAACTAAAAACACAGCTATAAGCACTATAGAAGTTGGCACAAGTTAATTTCCACCTCCTCCCTCCCTTGTGGGTAGAGAACTCCAATCAGTTGAATTATTAGAACAGCCAATGCTGTTGTCCTACTACTGATCCCTACTGGAATAAGCATGAGGATCTACTTTAAGTTAAGGCAGGTGCAAAACACTTGGTGCAAAAAAAGCTTGAATTCCCTGCTTTTATTCTAAGAAAACATAATACCTTTGTATGTGCCAGCTTTGCCATCTCCACTTTTTCCTTTAAATTCTCGCAGTCATCCTGAAGCTGAGCCAGAACACAGTTTGTTTCTTTCTGTAATTTATTCAGAGTGACACGGAGTTCTCTAAAGGAGGCACTCAGTTCCTCTTTATGGCTTTCCATCTTTAGAGAGAGAAGAGTTATGTTAAGATTACATAATGAATCCAGATATTATGGAAGTTAAGACTGCATACATTCATCCAACTAGTTTTGTGACTACACAATCTCTATCCCGAAGAGCTTGCAAATTAGAGACACTAATGAATAAAGTGGCGAGAGGTAATTAGCTCTTTTTTCAGTCTGAAGTCTAGCAGAAGGCAGATTAGATTTGTACTTTCTGAGACTAATAATCAGAAATGGAAAAGATTTCATTAGCAAGAAAAAGAACTAGAGGGCGGGATTTTACAGATGAACATCTACAGATGGTAGTCTGGTCTATGCATGACCTTTCATAGCAGCTTGCTCTTGTGAGCTCTTGCTCAAAAACTTATATACTGATGAATCAGTTAATGTAAGATGCATCTCTCCCCTGCCTTCTGTCTAAAGACTAAAGGGTTATGGCAAACTTGTATATGGCAGTTATTTCAGATAGTTTGAAATCACAGAAGGGAGCTTAGAATATTACAGAAGGTCATTCCAAAGAACAGTGCAGCAGAAGCACAGAGCAAAAAATGGAGTGAAATAATAATACAGAGGGAGAAGCCTGAAGGCAGCAGGAGCACTGGAATATATTAAATGCTGAAAACATTAACCATACACTGATAAAGGTAGAGAGTTAGTGAAGATGGGCAATCTATATATATGGAATGAAGTGTCTGTCTGCTTGCTTATAACTCAAGAATGGCTGGTCCTATCTAATCTAAACCTTCCAAAAAATCACTGAATACCACACAAAGAAAATTATGGGCAGGTTATTTTTCCACTTGACCCTTTCTGGGGCTTCCAGTAACTATTTAAAGCAACAATGCTTTTCACATGAACAGTTGTATGTGGCTCGTTCCAAAGTTGGTAGTTGAAGAGGGATGTATATACTGGCACCACCAGGAAACACTATGAACAAAAAAGATCATTCATTTGGATATTATTTGGAACGTAGCTCCACATTAAATACTAAATATGTTGTTCTAAGTTCTTTGAAAATAAACAAACACTGCAAGTACAAAAAAGAACGACCTGGGTGAAGAACAGGTCCTTCTGCCAGTTTATAGATTAAAAAAACAAAACAAAACATAGGAGTGAGAATTTAAAGCAGTCAGGAGAGCAAGTTCCCTAGAACAGGGATTACTTTTTGGCAGAAGGGATGACAAAAGAAGAGTTTGCAGGGGGAGCAAAATCAAGGAAAAAGTCAACAAAGACAGGTGGTAGCAAAGGAAAAAGTCCCAATCAATAGTAAGATATAGGGATTACCAGCATCAGGGACAAGAAGCATGGGATGAAGAGTGAGTGGCCCTGTTCATTCTGAATGTTTTCCAAGCTCAGCATAGCAATGTCAGTTGCCCAAATCTTAACCATCTTAAATTTCCCATTATTTAAACAAGGGTCACACATCAAATGTATATGGAAGAGTCCCCTCCTTTTCAAAAACTACACTTTGATATTCTCTCATGACATTTAGGTTAGAGGTTGTACTGATGCAGGGAAACCTCCAGAACCACATAAAGGAAAAACAGAGGTAGAGACTGAGAAGAGATGTTCAGAAAGAGGCAAAGGAAAAGCCAATAAGCTAAACAAACTGGAGGAGCACAATAAGAGAGTTCTGTTAGTCTGTCATTACCTTATCAGCTATAGCTGAATATTTGTTGATGTTGTTTTGAAACTGGCAGTTTAGTCCCAGGACCAAGTCCACAACAGGTGACATACTACTCAGTGCCTTTCCTAATCCAGACTTATGCTCGTCCTAGAAAGAACATCACATAACCAAAATCAAACAAGTTTGCATTCAAGTTTCTTACAAACTTCCAACTCATTTGGGTATTTTAGGGACTTCTCTGCACAGAATTTTTCTTTAGCTTTTTATTTTTTAGTAAACTCTAAAAAAATAGGTTTTCAGGCATTCTGATTGGAAAAAATAGCCTTCAAAACACTAATAGCATAACCCACTGCCTGAGAACCTGAGGCAATGACAGAGTGGCAATTTCTTCAAGGTATACAGGCTAAAGGATTTTTCTGAAATGGCTACACCAACTCTTTAGCGGTTTTCTAAATCCAGGTAAGATTCACATCCTCAAAGTCAGTCAAGAGCATCTACATTTACTAACAAGCGATCTCTGCAGCTCAGCTTTACATTCAATGGACAGAGTCTCC
This sequence comes from Crocodylus porosus, assembly GCF_001723895.1. NCBI lineage: Eukaryota > Metazoa > Chordata > Crocodylia > Crocodylidae > Crocodylus > Crocodylus porosus. Next base: position 29,744,085 of record NW_017728951.1, on the reverse strand, counting down.
TGTTCTAGTATTTTTTCAGACACCCGAGAAACTTCAGTGGACACCATCTCCTTAATAGAAGTGAATGATGAAGATACAAGTGATGTAATGACACTAGTGGCTGAAGAGCTGGCAGACAGAAGGTCACCTACAAAGAAAAACAGGATATAGTTTAAGCTCTCCAGAGTTCTAGAGGACAAAAAGGCAGTATCCAAACACAATCCTTTGGAAATCTGAAGGTAACAGCAAGAATAAACACTTTAACCCAAATCAAGAATAATGCCTCTTGTTAGCTATAATATGAACCTGAAAGAGTCTAACCTGCTGCTTGCCTTAATCTACAGCAGAGATATCTAACCAGCAGCCCATGTGGAGTTAAGTTGTGGCTCCCATGCTCCTGTCTGGCCAACTTTCCCCACCCATTGTTCTGGTGGAGTCTCTGGGCTCCCTCTCTCCCTCCCCCAGCTTTGTCTGCCTGCTTTTACCCCAGGAGGTGGGACAGTACAGCAGGGGGAAGGTAAGGATGAGCCTAGGGCCAAAGTAATGCAGCTGTGGGGAATGTGGGGGCAAGGTGGAGAAAGGCCTCTGGTGTACAGTACAGCAGGAGGGAAGGGAAAGGGAAGGCATCTGGATGTGTAGCCCAGGTGGCCAGTGGTGTGCCACTCCTACTTATGTGACCCATGGGGCGTTTGGCTCCAGCCACTAAGAAGTTGGACAGCTGAACTACATAGTTTCAAGAAAAGCCTGATCTACACCAGATCAATTTTAGGGAAGAAAAAAAAAAAACCATAGGCATTTCTGTTGCATATGGTTTAGAATGATAATCAGATTGCATGAAATATTATACTTACCAATTACATTAACATAAAAGTCCAACACCTGTTGTTGTTTCAAACCATTCTCAGTAACTGAATCTTTCATTTTGCTGAATAGAATGTTCATTTGTCCTGCAAATGTTTTCTGAGCTTTTGCATTATGTTGATCAACTGCTTTTTTGCGATCTAGTTTTGCATGGAGACTAGACACGTCTTTTGTTGTTTCTTCAACTGTACTGAGCAACTAAAATTGAAAGAAAGTTAATTACTTTCTCAGGTCTTCAAATAAAGCATTTTCAGGCATTTATGATGTATTCTCCAGAACAGACATGCTAAAGCTTTAAGGAACCCAGTTAGAGTGCTCCCAAAAAGGTAACTAAAGGAGCATGGTGGTCCTCTTTCTAAAGTTTTACTGAAATACTGGGTGGTTAACCTACTTTAAACAGGACTTATATGTTCTAGTAGGTTTCTGTTTGGGAAGCAGAATTTTGGTTTGCCAGCCAATGCAAATAACCACTCTCACTTAGTATAAGCGAAAACTACAAGGGTAGAAGTACAACGCGTTATTTATATTCAAGTCAATTATAATACAGCATTTGCCAATTTGCACTGAGAGAAAGTATAGTTTTCTATAGCAAACCACTGTCCAAAGAATTAAGAGCAATACTTAATCTAAAATTACAAATATGCCCTGAAGTATAATGGTGGTAGTCAATGCTGTTTCAGCTAGTCATTTATTTAGGGCTACCTTTTAGTTGAGTCAGCATTGCGAGACCTTCCTCCATACACTTTTGGGATGCGTTTACAACCGCAATCCCCACTCAACTTTTATTCAATAATTTATCCCATTATAGGACTGGAAGTCATGCCCAATTTAGGTAGAGTTGCTTTGTGGGGTAAACATTTGCTGAGTCACTGTCCCATGTGCAAATGGATGTGAAGATGCTGGAGCTCAGAGCTCATGAGCTAAGGGGGCATTGAGGAAATAAAGCATGCCCGTTAGGGAGAAGCCAAAGTAGTCATCAATCACATTTAAAAAAAATAAATATATGGGAAGTCTCAAATAGTGTCTCTGGCCCATTAAAACTTGTGGTGAAAGTCTATTCTAGTCTTCATTTTTAAAGTCAGCTAGCAAGATACCTTACCAACACAGAATTGGACACCATAAATCATTCTTTTAAGCATCTTTTAATGAAATGCTTATAAATAAAATGAAGGAAATTACTGCTGCAGTTAGGTACTACAAAAAATATAATAACCTCACTAGCAGTGCCATGAAGCTTTTCTTCAGTGCTCTCCAGAACTGAAACTACATATTCCTCCTCAGTAAGCTGAACCTTGGTCTCTTGCAAATTTTTCTGAGTTTCTTCCAGCTGCCTCTCTCTGCTTTCTAGATCTGTTTTGCATTGTTCAAGTTCATTTTTATTAACTGTGAACAACTCAGTGACCTAAAAGATAAAAGAAATAATATAGTTATTAACGAATTCCATCTTTCAGAAGTTTGAAGACCAGATTCAAGCGTTCAAATCACATCTTAATAAAGGATCTATTTTTCCTTCCACATTATATCATATGCCAAATTATTAGAAAACTGATGGTCAAAACTAAAAATGTAGCCTTAAGTCCAGTGGTAAAGTAGTATTTTCTATTAAAGACCCAAAACAATGATTGTCTGAAAAGGTCTCAGTGACAGCCCTACCTCATGCTAAAAGATTATATATATTCTTATTGTCATCACAAGAAAAAATGGTCCACTAAAAATAACTTAAGAACATGTACGAAAAAGATTCAAATCAGTACAATTTCATTTTACAAAAAGGAAGACTGATTACAGATAAGTAATAGTTGCAATCGCAAAGAGAAAAAACATTTCTCATATCATGCACATTTTCAATAAGATAAATTGCCAAGACGACATTGGCAAATAAAGTGCCAATCTACCCAGATAGGAACATTTTTAAAACAATTTTTTCCCTAAAAATCCAATATAGCGTTTTAAGGTGATTTTGAGCTTTGAAGTAGAAAAATATTCTGACATTACAAGTTAGCAAACTGAAGTGCCACTAAGAGTTAAGCATTCAGTTTAAGGCTGAATTTCAGTTTCACCCAAAGATTTAACGCACACCCTAACTAAACTCAATAACTACCAGCAGCATAAAATAGCAGCCTTTGCTCTTTTGACAGAATCCACTAAGTGGTGCTTGATCTATGAATACAGGCAGACAGATTTAGATCCAAGTAGCCTTAAGTAAAGAGAACAGTTTAGAGAGTTTCTAAAAATAACTTGAGCACAATCTTATTCTCTTGATCCTGCCTGCATCCCCCACAAATATCTATTCTAAAAAGACAGAATATTGTTGAGAAATTTCACTTACTCTTTTCATTTCTTCCTCCATGGCACTAATTTTTTCAATATACTCTGCAATTTGCTCCTCTTGAACGGTCAGTTTTCCAGTAAGAGCACTAAAAAGACAGAAATGCAATAGTTTGATTTGCTGTTCACCTACTACCTCTCAAGCTCTGCGTGGACTTGGACTACACAAGGTAAATGAAGAATATCTTGTTTCTTCCTTCAGGGGCATTACTTGACTAATACACTCTCTACAATAAGATATTCTAAATCAGACAAGAGGCAAGAAACTGATTTTTTTAAACCAACTTCCATTCTTATGAATATAAGGCATTTCACATTTGAGGAGTTATCTCTACTTGACTAAGGTTTTCAGAGGCTTTACAAATTTTTTGTCCACTCACTCGTAGTTTTCAACAGAAATGTAGACTCCATTTTTTTCTCGAACAGCAGCAAGGTCTCTTTTAAGGCGTTCAATCTCTTCTGTATATTCCTGTAACAAATGTGATTTGTAAACCACAGAAGTTTCCAGTTTAAAAAAAAAATGAAATTTATTTACATTTGAACAGTTGCTGACAGAAAGCAGCCCTGCTTAAGAAAATGTTAGGTGAAAGTGAAAGAATGTATTAAAGTTTAGGACACAGTTCCATATCCTGAAAACAGCTCTGACTTCATAGCCGCTCTTGAATTCATTCAAAGGGATTAAGAAAATAGTGCTCAAAAGGTTACCTACACTGTTTAAGATCTTGCAATCACTACATCTGGTGTTCATTTACTAATAGTCACCTTAAAGTGGAATCAGTAGGAAGGGCTAAACCTTAAGACTATAATACTTCAAGTCACTAAAATGATAGTTCTGGATCAGAAAGAAGTTGCAGCTACTAATTATTCTTTACAAGCCATCTACTTTAACAGAATCAAGGTCATCACTCAGTTTTGTAAAATTAAATTAAAAGTTTACCTTAATGAGAGCTCGCTTTGTTAACTTTTGGTTAACTTCAGGCTTGTTCAGGATATTCTTTGCTCTGTGGGCATATTCCAGAGTGCTCAAGGTTTCCTGTGGTACAGAAGACAGACATATGATCTCTAGATCAAGGCTCAAGATTTCTGTGGTTTATTAGTATTTTTGCATAAGCTACACACTGTGGAAACTGATTCTTACAAATTCAAGCTTTACCTCAAGATTTATAGATGCAGGAGAAACTGTGGCAATTATAGATGTTTTTGTTCGCCCTCCAAGAGAGTCTTGCAGGATTCTAGTGAGTTTAGATTCCCTGTATGGAATATGTGGGGCTCTTTCTACAAGAGCAGTAATAACTCTACCCAGAGTCAGTAGAGACTGATTGATATTTCCAGCCTCACGGGCCCTTTTGTCAACTGCTCCAGAACGACCAATGTTTTCACTTCCTGCAAGATCAACCTAGAAGGAAAAAAAAAACCTAGAGGTTTTTGTCATTCACTGCAAGTTTTAAAGGATTTATCTTTGAACCCCGAGAAGAAACTTTCCAGCCCCCATTCTGCTCACCTAAAAACAAGGGTATGTCTATGCTTGGATGACCTGTCACCAGATAGTTACTAGCACACTATACCAGAGCACAAACATAGATGCAGCTACATGAACAAAGATGTAGTTTTTTAATCAGTGTACCAATCCTGCCCTCACCCCCCTCCAGGAAAACAACTGATCTTGGTAATAACATAATGACAATATAGCTGCATCCATGCTGCAGTCTACACACTACATAAACTGCAGCTTTCTTTATACAGCTATATTCATATTAGGACCATTTTGTCAGCTTAGTACATTGATATTGTAGCCCAGTGGCTTTTGCCCCATATCAACTGAGCTGTTGTTTGGTCTTAGCCTGCTGCTGTCTAAACTGCTAAACCTGGTTCCCCTAAGCTGGTGTCAGCTCACCGTCTATGAAGTTTATATTGAAAGAGACAACTAAGATTAATAAACCAATGTTTCTCTATTTTCCGCTTTCTGTTAAGTTGCAGAACTTCTGGAATCCCAATACAAGGTGGAGGCAGTAAAGGCACAGAGCTGTTTAGTCCAAATAATCTTTATGATACAAAGCAGATTTTGTAGTTTGATGTAGCTACATTATATATAGATAGGTGAGTCCATTACACAAGTTACTTATCACAAAGCATTAGAAAAAAACAGTTTAGTCAAACCATAAGAACTGAAGTTACTCTTTCATCGGTCTTAACTGAACAAGGAAGTTGTTTTGTTACTCTAGAATTGTCATCTAAATGAAACTCTGGAATTTAATGTAGATACTTACCAAGTTTAGTTTCCCAATTTTAACAAGTTCTTCTCCATCTATTGTAGTTTCTTTCATGTGTATGGTGATCGAAAACACAGAGTGGGAACGGCTGTAAAATAAGTAATTTTTCAGCTAGGCGTCCCAGCAAAGCCAAGTTCTGCTCTGTGCATAAGATATTAGTTCTGTTTACACCAGCAGACTCAATTTGCTTCATAAGTATGGCTCATTTCTTTTTGAGTATTGGTATCATTCTAATATATCAGCTCATTATATTGAGCAGGCCTACCTTGAACCTAAGCAGAGGCATTCTAACCTGTTGCCAACCTCTATGCTTGTAGAATTTGGGACCAATTTAAAAACTTTAGTGTCACTTCAGCAAGTTTCATCACCAGTGTGAGATTTCAAAGGAATGCATTCATGTCTGTGATAAGATGCAGACACCTTTTGTGGGGGGAACATGTAGAATAGATTATGCAGAGGAATAAAATAACAAGCTGAACAATTTCCAGGTGCATTACTCCTTGTTGCCCAATTCACTGCAACTCAGATACCTCTTACAGCAGCAGTCACATGAACAGAGTATCTTGCTATATACCCAAAATGTGATAAGTGCCCAAAACTGCTACAGCACGTGTATGGTCAAAAAATGGAGTGTTGCTTTCAAAACAACAAATGCCATATCAAGAAGCTGTTGATGGGAGATCACCTAGGAGTTTATAACCCATTGACTTCTGCTTGTAAGATTCAATGGGGAACACAACACCAGTTGTTGCAGTCGTGAGTAGTACTCTGCATCGGCATGCAGCAAACCCAGCTTCCAGTCCAGTTACCAAATTTTCAGTACTTAGAGTGCAAGAAGAGATGGTCTTGCATTGACATGGATACAAACAGGGTCATCCATCCAATAAGGTTTTTGCTATCAGAGATGTTAGTAATAAATTTTAGAACACCATTTGCTAATTAAGGTCAAAAGTGTCACTCCTGCAAGAAGGTAGGCTTCTTGTAGCTAAAAGAATGATGCTTAGGATGAAATAAACTCATCCACCAAGACGTACATATCAAGTCTGTACTGTAACTACAGCATGCTTTAAGTACATATTCTCTGCAGCAGAGACCTACTATTTCAATCTGTGTTAGTACAAACAACACATTTCAGTTGCATACTGTTGTCAGTCAAGCTTTTAATTTCCCCTTTTGCCTATCAGTCACTCAGCACTTGAGAGGTTTGAAAAGTTATTTCCAGATTTACTAGTAAATTTCATTACTAAGAGACAAGACTAAGTATTCTCTGCTCTCCTGTCTTGTGCACTTCAGCAAGGGGTCAGCACCAGTATGGTGCTTTCCACCCCACCCTAGATATCGTGAGCAGTTAAGAGAACAAAAACTTAAACACTTTAAAAAAAAAATTAACACTGTATCTGAAGAGTCACCAAACCACATTGCTCTGCAGGATGTTGGAAACACTATTTAGAAAGCAATAATAGAACCCCAGCTCCAACAGCCTGAATATAGGAATCATGAGATCAAACAGAACCACTCTAGTCTTAACACCTTTCAGTCACACACAGGTTTCCTATAACTTAAATTAATACACATTTTATGAAAAGAGGAAAGTGTCGTACCTAGAATATGCATTCATATAAGTAGCTGCAGTAGTTCTTTTTGCGGCTCCCCTCTCCAGTATTTGATAGACTTCATCTTTGTTGTGCACAGTTATTTCTTCCAAGCCTTTAATAATGACACCCCGCTGTCAAAACAGAAGTTTAGGCTGTTTGTCTTGTTCCAAAGAAGTCCAGAAGCTGTGCTTAAATTTTGGAAGCCAGAATTTACCTTGTTACGAGGGTCATCAAACATTTGCAGCCTCTCTCCAACATCAGGAGAAGGAGTCAAAAGATCAAAAAGCTCCTCATTGTAGATCTCCAACAGAGAGACTTTCACAGAAAATTCAGTACCATTCTCTGAAAGTTTCTCAAATATTTGATGCAGTGTACGAGGGATTATACCAGCTAGTGGATCCTATAAAGTATAGACACATTTAACATGTATATCAGCATCAAGGAGCTGAGACAAAGATAGAAGAGAAGAATCTGGGGATATTCAGTGAAATAAACTTAACAAATTTGAAATAGATGGATGACCTTGTGCATATATAACCCTGTGGCACATGGTATATTTCAGAAATGACAAATATGTTAAAAGGATAAACTCATGGGTTTTTTTTTTAAAGGTGAAAGGAAAATATTCTTAATCCTAAAGATGTGTAAACTATTAGAGTTGATCAGTTAAAAAAAAAACAAAACTTAGAAGTCAGATCCCAAGGTTTTGTTAACTACAACAACTAACCTTCTGCAATGTGCTCATGCTGAATATTACAGAACAAGCTACCATAGATCATGGAGTCCCCCAAGAGGAGTGCTAGCTCAGGACTACTACAGCATGGGGCCAGCACAGGGTAACTTCTAGAGCAGGGTGGGAGTTCAGGCTTCTTCCAGCATGGTTGTACCATGGCCCCAACTCAAGGAGCTAGCATCCAGGTCAGCTCCTAAGAGAAGGACAGTACCTCCTGTTGGGGAGATCAAGCACAACCCCAAGTTCTAAGCAGCAAAACAGATAGCTGCCCTTGAACAAAGGTGTTCACTGGGTAAAGGCCACCCAGCCAGGTGTTCTCTGCCCTCTCCAAATGGTTAAGCAGTTCCTCTGCCCCCATTCCAACCCACACAGCCCAGAGGATACTCAGCTGTTCCCTTTCCACTCTCCCCAGCTACTGAGACTTAAAGCTTCTCTGCTCAACCCTCTCCAGAGTGCCTCCACCAAATAAATATTCTCTTTTTCCAGCCTGCTCTCCCCATTTTTATGCTTATCTTGTTTTCCTCCCCTTGATGCTTCTAAGGGATCCTCTAAACAAGGAGTACCATGTCCACCTGAACCATCAACAGTGCTATTTAAAGACCTTACTAATTTTGATGATTACTCTAGTCTTGACCTGCACATACCCAGTCCTAGCATTTAACCCAGGGGCTGGCAAAATACAGCCCACGGCCTGTATCCAGACCACCACGCCATTCTTTCCAGCCTGTGGGGCTTGTAAAAAACTTAGAAAGTTAATTATCTGCCCTGGCTGCCTGTCAAAGATAACAAGGTGCCAGCAGCAGCAGGACCCAGCAGCAGGACCTAGGGGCAGCAGGATCCAGCAGCAGCAGCACCTAGCAGAGGCTTCTGGCCTAGTGACCCTGAGGTTGTTCCCTCAACTTCATGCAACTCAGCTAAGAATGGAGGGAGGTGGGTAGGACTGCTAGTAATTGCCCCAATCCTCAGGGCCAGGCCAGTTCCTGCTGCGTCCTGAGGTCCAGCGATACAACCAGGAACCACGTAGTGCCAGAGTGGCCAGCCAATGGGCAGGCAGGGGGCTGAGGAGAAGTGATGGTGGCAGGCAGGAAAGCGGGGAAATGATGGTGGCAGCAGCAGCACGTGGGGTGGGGGGTGAGTGGCAGCAGGCAGGCAGGACACAATGAAGTAGGAACACAGTATTATACCAAACACCGTTAACACAGAAATGTTAAAATAAATTCCATAGTCCCTCAAGCTAGGAAAATCCCTGACATCAAATTTACCTCTTCCCAAGTATATTCATCGTTTGGTGACCTCTCCCCTTCCATTGTGAAGGTTTTTCCTGTACCAGTTTGGCCGTAGCTGCAAGGAAGAAATTGAATAATTAAACAGCATATGTGAAACAGAAGTTACAAATCACCAACATGTTCGGGTTACTTACGCAAATACAGTACAGTTGTAACCCATAATAACTTCATCCAAAATAGGACACACAACACTTCGGTACACATCAATTTGTTTTGCTTGAGCTCCAAAAACCTGTTGAGGCACAGCATAATGTATAGATTAATTTAATCTATTGCCTATTTCCCCACATAGCTTCCCCAACTGAAGAGTTAAAGACACTTTCTAGCCAATATCTCAAACTCATTAACTCAAGAAACAATTACCATATCAAACGTATAAGTCTTCCTTGAGGTTTTATCTGTTACCCCTCCAGTACGGATACTAACTTCTTTTCTTCCTTGATCACAATCTACAACAGCAAAGGAGTTTGCTTTGCGCTCTGATGTATTAAAGGGCCTAAAAGACAAAATTTAAAAATATGTCTGATGTAACTGCTAAGAAGAATGAAGACTAACTGGTGCTGCTTGTTTTGTTTGAGTTCATGACTGTTTAAAGTACATAGTTTGTAAAGTACACTTGTTAAATCCAGAGAGGAAGAAAAATTAGTGAAATTTATTTTCAAACCACTGAAGACTGTGCTTGAACATCTGGCAGTGGTTTTGCAAATTCATTTTTCAACAAATTTATACATAAAATTTGCTACAGTATAGAAACATGCAATGGCTAATTTGAACTATGGAATGGCCTTGTCTTGCTGGAGAGTGCGACTTTGTGACAACTCCACTACCCACCAGCCAGGGGGATTTGGAAGTCTGACTACCCATAGCAATTTATTTTTTATTCAATAGCTAAAGCACAATATAAACTTGCAGTGCATCTGAAGTTAAACAATAGATTATACCACTAGAACTCTTCTCTCATTTCTGAGATTGTGACTAGCAGGCACTTAATTTTCTGAAAGTCTTCCATTTGGAAAGAAGCTTCTCATAATTCTCAGCTCAAAGCTGACATTAAAGGGAAATTGTGTAAAAACACAAGTGATCACTTAATAACTTGATTCTGATGACAAGCAACTTTTCAAAATATGCAAACCTAGCATATATAGTTCTTTTGAGGCCTAGAGCTTCTGACAATTAGAAATAAGTATTTTTTAATATCTAAGTTTGAAAAGTGCTTTTAAGCAAAAATTACCTTAAGTCCAGATTTGTGAGTTCATGTTTACTTTGGGTACACATCATTCATGTGATTTTGAAGTAACAATATGATCAGCAGGTTCTCCCAAAAGCCAAAACTGCTCATTATTTACATAGCAGCTTTACTGAACTACACATCTAGGCAGGCTGCAAAAGACCATTCTATTTACAAGTCAAGATTCCTGACTTGACAATATTCTCAAAGCTTACCCATTTAAGATGGGTAAGCAACAGGGGCCAGGGCAATGCTGAGAGTAGGGAGCCAGCGCACACATCCTCAGGAGGCCTCAAATGCCTCTACAGAAATGCTCGTAGTATGGGAAATAAGCAAGAGGAATTACCCTCCTGACACCAATCTAGACATAGTGGGGCTCACTGAAACATGGTGGGACCCAACACATGACTGGGCGAATATCAAGGGCTACAGGCTGTACAGGAGGGATAGGACAGGGTGGAAAGGTGCGGGCGTGGTGCTCTACATTAAGGAGGAATACATGAGTGGGGACCTGGTGACAGTCTATAAACTCACTAGGGGGGACCAGAAGGGTTTGGGAGAGACCTTGTTTCCCCTAGCGCCCCCTGGCATGACAAGGAATAACGGCCATAAGTTGTTGGAGAGTA
>NW_017728951.1:29679971-29731619 GCF_001723895.1 Crocodylus porosus | reverse complement strand
TGGATAGCAGAGACACTGAATCTAACAGAAGTCTGGGGAGGGGCAGCTAGGACTGTGGAGGTCTGTGGCAGAGATGCAGGTCTCTCCTACTAGGGCAGGGATGGGCAAAGTCTGGCCCATGGGCTGGATCAGGCCCATGGTGGACTCCATTTCCCAGCAGCCTCTGTCCACAACACTGCAGCAAGTTTCCATGGAGACCCCGGTCCTAGGGCTATGGTTTCCATAGAAACTGGCCCCAGAAGCACTGGCAGGGCATGCAGCTGGGCAGGGCACTGCTCCAGGGCTTGGATCTTGTGGTAGTACAGCATGGTCCAGAGCTAGGGCAGAGCTGGACAGGGGATGCCTTGCCAAGGCAGTGTGGTGCTCGCAGCAGCAAGCAGCTTTCCTGTGCAGCCCCGTAGCACCAGGTCGCGCCCACTGGGCTGCAGAGGCCCCAGGGGAGGGCAGCAGGGTAGGGGCCCAGACCAGCAGTGGGCAGCCCACCCCCACCCTTGCCCCATGCACACATCTGTGGGACATGGGTCCACCCTAACCCCCCAGGAGCATGCAGAGTAGCAGAGAGCTGGCCCTAACCCCCCACTCTCCAGACAAGCATCCCACAGCTCTGTCCCACTCCTGCCCCCAGCTGAACAGTAGTCTGAGCCCTCCCCAACTCCCTCCCTCCCCATGGGGGCCTCAATCTCTCCCAACCCCACTTACTTGAGGGAGCTGCTTTATAGGATGCCTGGCAGGATGCATATACAGGCACATGGCACCCCTGCCTGATGGCTCTCCTCCCATTCCCTCCCAGCCCCTGCAGGCTGGAACTCTACCAGTCTGCGGAGGGCTCTTTGCAAGATCGCAAAAAAGTGCATGTTTCTCTGCTAAAATGAAGACTCCCCATTTTCCTCTGGCAAAGGGGGAAATTTGTGTTTTTCTCCATTTTTCCCTGTGGAAAACAGAAAACCCAGATCCCTGCTAATCTATAAAAGAGCCTCTGGGAACCCCATAAGTTTGGGCCCCTAATATAGTCCATGGCCTGTTGTGACCTACTTAAAAAACTTCTAAAAAGGTTACATGAATATATTGTCTCAAACAGTATACAATTAGAAGTTATAATCCTTATTCAATGAAGATATCTTTGAGCTTTAACATACCTTTAAAAATGCAATTAAATAAAAAAAAATCTAGTTTAAATTTAAAAAATCCAATTTTTTTTAATTGGTTGATTTTTATGGAGGGGGAGCTCTACATCAAGGGCATGGACAGATTATAACAGTATTGTCAGCACGCACCTCCTTGCTCAGGTGGGGTTGACATGCTAATGAGAACAGGCAGGAACCATCACAGCTTATCTCACAACTTCCCTCTATTCACAACAACAGTCATGTTTCTGCACAGAAGCCTGGTTAAAGAAGAAAGTGACTGCTGTTTCTCAGACCAAGCATATAGTTGAAGGAATTTGAGGCTGTATTTACCTGGGAAATCTTCTTTAGGAATGCCAGATGCTACTAAAGGGCTCTAAAAGGATGTTAAAAATCCAAGGGACTCATTTCTAAAAATATCTGAGCCCATGAAAGATCTCAGTTCTCTTCTCATGGCACTAAACAATACACTGAACTAAAGTGTACACTGATGTTTAGTGAGGAAGTGGCAAAACACCGCTGGCCTCACAAACCAAAAAGGAGAAGCTATCCCTTGCATTCTCCCAAGATCTCATTTCAAAGTCTGCAGCTTCAAAAAACGGTATTGCTACTGGGCAATACAAGGGCAGTGAGAAACAGAGCTGGGATTTTACAAGGCAGTGCAGGGAGGAGTGCATCAGGGAAGGCTGCATTCAGCCTCCTCCTAAGGAATTATCCCCTTCCCCTCTGGGGGTGACTCGGAGGCAAGTCCTCTCCCTTCCCCTTCCCCCTACCTCGCCTGCGGTTGAAGGCTGTGTCCACGCTGCCCCGTGTGAGTTCCTGCCCCACCCTAGCTCACCCGGGACAGTGGCAACACCAGGCAGGCACCTTCCCCCTCCCCGGGAAGGAGCGGGGGGTGGGGCGTGGAGAAGGGACCCCCGGGCGGCCGCGCGCTCACCTGCAGCGCACCACCACCTGGATGTTCTTGCCCTTCTCCTCCTTCTTGGCGCCGCCCTGGGAGCCAAACGAAGCCATCGCGAAACCTGAGGGGGGCGAAGCGGTGAGCTCAAGGCAGGGCGGCGCTGAGGCAGCCCCGCCCCGCAGCGCTGACCCCAGCCCGGCCCAGCGACGGTCGCCCAGAGCCCAAAAGACAATCCCGGAGCCCAGGGAACGGCCGGACCCGCGCTCACCGCCACCGCCGTCGCCGTCGCCGTCGCCGCCGCCACCCCCCGCACGATCCAGGGGCAGCTGCCGCCGCTCTCGCCAACTTCGAACCACGCGCCTCCCCCCGCCGCAGCCAATCAGCGGGAGCGCCTGCGCCCCCGGGAGCCGCGCGGCATCATGGGACTTATTTTAAAACTCCGGGACGGGGGCGGGGCTTTCATGACGTCACGCAGGCAAGGAACCCTGCGGTTTCAGCAATATGGCTGGGCTTGTGCTGAAGCGTGGTGCATGCTGGGACCGGCGGTCCCGGCTGAAACGGGCAGCCCAACCCTCTCCCAGTCATGTGACGCGGGTGGGTGGGATCCTTAGTCCCAGCGCTGGGGCGGTTGCTGGCAGGTGGGGTTTTGCGGTCCTAGCTGTAGTCGGCTCCGTCCTGGGACGTGCTGCTGCTCGGCCTTCCGCTAGTCTCGTCCCTCCCCAGGAACGAGGAGCCCCACGTACGGCGCTGTGGCGTTTTTCTAGGGCTCGTGCAAGATGCAGCGCGTGATACGTGTTGAGGAGGCTTCGCTTCCCTTTTCCCCCCCCCCCCCGCCCTCCGTTCCGAGTAGGGGAAGCGCACCTGGTGCTTTCGGGCAGATGCTCCCTTCCTTTCGCAGAGAGGAGGCGGGGGGATCCCGAGCAGAGCAGAGCAGAGGCTTGACCCGCGCGGGAAAGGTGATGCCGGAGCCCTCTGTCAACAGAGGCAAGAAGCAATGAAGTGGGGCAGCCACAAGGCAGCTTTCATCCGTCAAACACGGCGTGAGGCCTGCTCAGACACTGCTGCGTTTAGAAGGTAGCTAGGGAGATGGCCAAGATACCCCAGAAAGCTAGTAATTACTGGGTTCTCTGGTACCGTCAACCCTCAACTCTTCCTCTCCTTTTGCAAGTGGGGGAGTAAGGCAGCACTGCTGCTGGAGAAAGGCAGCATGTACTCATGTCATTACAGACTGGACCATTCACCTGCTACTGCCTCTGCTGTTGAAGTGGGACAGGAGCTATAACTGGCATTCTCAAATGTCCAAGCACTTGTGTCTTCAGTGGAAATATCTTGCTGCTTAAATACAGTTTTAAGCAGTTTTCTGGGGCTTGGGTAAGGTTTTTAACCTTAAATCAAAGGAACAGATTCTGCCCAGTTTAAGGAAAGCAGCCACCAAAATGTGAACTTTGATGATTGAAAAGCAGTATTAATTACCACTCTATTCTTACTGACTCCACCATTTTTCTCATTCTATGTGGTGTAGTATATATGTGCTGAGTCTGGTAATTTGCATAGGGAATTGTGTAGGGCTGACCTGTACACAAGCATGAGGCTTATGCATGTTCACACTCTACTTGGTTATACCCTTCTGCAATGTAAACTTTGAAGGAGGCTTGATCTGAAAGACTTGTGAGTTCAGTTTCCTTTCTGGAATGAACTTGTGCACAGCACCAGCTAGGATTTGTACTACCAACATACATTTTATGTATTTTCAAACACTCATTTAAGACTAATAAGAATCTATTGATTTACTTTCATGGGAGATGCCTCAAACCCTTGTTTAGGTTAGGGGAAAATGTACTTTTGTGAATCAAGTTAGTCCAAGCCCATAACTCTAATCCGTTTAACATCTTTAGCTTTATTTTACCAGGTGAGTTAATAGCCCTTTTCATTAGCTTGTACAAGGCTTGAGGACACTGCACTATACTCACAAAATGAACAAGGAAATACTACTGCAAACAAGGAAATACTTTGCAAATAACATAAGTTAGAGGGGTAGGACTGTCCTTCATGGAATCACACAGACTGGGCACTCTTGGGGCTCCACCTCCCCTACACCCCAGCCATATGCCACCCCTCAGGACACCCAGATGATGGACCACCGGCCTGTCTCTGGTGTGCCCATCCCTCAACGTCTCTTTACCCCGGGTGACTATTGACCACTCGTCTCGGCATCTGCTCTCTCCTTTTGAGACGTCCTGATCCGCAGAGTTGCCTCTCCTCTTCTTCTTGACCCTGCAGGCTGCTTGGGCTTGATTTCCCCGGTTCAGGCTCTGTGTGCCCTTCAAAGTGATAACATAAAAGAAAAGAGAACAGTAGAGGTTTGGGCCTCAGCCCACCCCACTCAGATCTGGTGTCTGTGGTCCTCAGGATCCCTCAACGCCATCCTTCTTGACCCGTCCACCCTGCCAAGTTGGGTGTGTATTTTAGGGGAGCCAGGACCCTTCCTGTGGGTCTCTGCCTGGCCCCCTGCAGAGCTGATGATCCTGCCATCGTGCAGCCTAGGGAGTTTACCCCATGTCTCCAGCTTGGCTATTCCCCCCCCTCCCCCCCATTTCCCCACCGCTGGCTTTTAAATTAGCTGGGTGACAGTTTTTGATGATGTCATCCGCCAGCACCACTCCTGGCCTCAAATAAAAGCAGCTGATGAACCATGCTGGTGGCGCTTCTCAGTGTGGTGTGGCTTTTCCTAAAAAAGGTAAGTGAACCCTTTCTTTATGGCTTTTTTTCTTCAGGCAGCTCACCCCTACCTCAGGTCCTGCTATGGGAGGGTGTTCCAGGACCTCCATTTTTGTACCCCTGGGACGGGGCTATAGCAAGTTTTGGGGGGCTGTAGCCCCCCACTCCCTTCCCAGCACCACTGCCACTGGCCCAACCTGAACACAGCCCCAGCCCAACCCCCTCTCCGGGAAGAGCCAAGCACTGCCCCCAGAACAGCCTTCAGTAGCAGCCTGCCCTCACCCCGCTTGCAGATCCAGGGGGCATCCCAGCCTGTACCTTCCTGGGTTATGTGCAGCAACAGAGCCACTCCCCCTTCCCCCTTGTGTCCCCAGATAAGCCACTTGCAGCTCTGTTCCATGCCCTGCCCCAGCTGTGCAGCGCCTGCCCCAGCACCAGTCCAACTCCTTCCCTCACCATGGGGCCCTCAATCTGCCCCCCATGTCCCTTTCTTCTCCCACGCCCCTTCCCCCACAGATTTACCAGCTGGATGCTCTCTCCACGCTGCCAGGCTGCATTCCTGGCCACTTGAATGCTGTGCTACAGCTGTTCACATGTACATGGCATTTGTCAACAACGTTATCAGCCACATCAGCCAAAAAAAAAAGTTTGCTGATAACGTCTATTTTCCTTTTATCAGTGCCAATATGATATGGGACCGACGTATTGGTGCACCTGTCATTTCTGCCTAGGAGAACTTTTACAACCTCCTGTGCCTGATGAAGAGCAAGTGTACCCGAAAGCTTGCAAATAAATAAAATAATTTGTTTGCAAATATCTAGTTGGTCTAATAAAAGATATCACCTCTTCCATGAGTTTGGCTTCCCTTTAGGTTTTATCTTTGACACATCTGATCTAGGCCATACTTCCAGGATGGGAGAATTCCATCGTGAAAATCAGGGACTCTTTTAAAGACTTGGGAAGTCATGGCAGGCTGTAAGCTGCATCATTTCCCAGTGTGATGTAGTGGCCAGTAGAGCCCGTTCATTTTTTGATTAATGAAGAAAAGAACATGAGCAGGAGTAGAGAGGTTATATTACCTATGCATTTGGTACTGTTGCAGTCAATACTGGCATGGCTTTTTGGTGCCTCTAATTCAAGATGGTTGTTGAAAAATCAGAGGGAGGAAAACATGCTTTGTAGTGAATGGAGCTCAAACAGTTTTGCTTAAAGATTAAATCAATGGGATAATTAATTTCATATTGTAAATACCTATAAGGGGGACAAATGTGATGAGAGGACTCTTTAGCAGCCTATGTATAATAAGATTCAGGATGTGAGAGCAGAAGCTGAACAAATTGAGGGTACAGGCAGTCCTCGACTTACAACATTTTGAGTTACAACATTTCACACTTACAACATACATAAATTGACATCCTGTTTCAACTTTATGATGTCAGTTTTGACTACAATGCTTGATCCAACACCATGCCAGCAAACGAGTTCGCTGCGTTGCTCATCTTGCTGGAGAACATCGGTCCAAATTTCCTTGGACACTTTCTTTAAGAAAGCAGACAAGGCTCCAGAAAAACCTGCAGTCAAGACTCCTGAGAAGACTCCAGCCAAGAACCCTTCAAAAAGTCTAATCAAGATCCTTTCAAAAAGTCCAGCAAAGTCGCCTCAAAAAAGTCCTTCCAAATCAATATGATTGCTGTTTATAATATAAAATATTAATGTAACTATATTACTCATCTATAATTGATCGAATACACAAT
Source organism: Crocodylus porosus (assembly GCF_001723895.1). Classification (NCBI taxonomy): domain Eukaryota; kingdom Metazoa; phylum Chordata; order Crocodylia; family Crocodylidae; genus Crocodylus; species Crocodylus porosus. Next base: position 29,725,122 of record NW_017728951.1, on the reverse strand, counting down.
TCTGGGGTATTTTTGGTGAAAATAGGGTGTTGGGCCTTGGTTCAGAAACCAATCCCCCATTTATAACGTTTCTTATGAGAAAATTGGTTCCAAGTTACAACATTTCGACTTAAAATGCAATTATCAGGAGCCAATTGTGTTGTAAGTTCGAGGACTGCCTGTACAAATAAAGTACAAAGTTTTAACAGCGAGTAATTAACCATTGGAATGTCACTGAATTTTTAAATCAAGATTGGATGTTTTTCAAAAAGACATGCTGTAATTCAAACAGAATTAAATTAGAGAAGTTTAATGGCCTATATTAGGTATGCCAGAGGCAAGGATTTCTTTGGGTGATATCTTTTATTGGACCAACTATGTAGTTGGTATAAAGTTAGATAAGCTTTCAAATGTAAGACATTCTACATCAGGTCTCTGATCACAAGAGACCAGGCATGCACACTAAATCAGAATTATTCATCTGGCCTTTTAATCAGTGAATGGACATAGATTCTCTTTTAATTAACATTTCTTCCCTTAATTAACATTAAAAAGTAGTAAATAAATCTGGAAATACAGTTTCACTGCCTGCAACTTTATTTCAGAGAAAAGTATTTCTGGTTTCTGAGCAGCAAATCCAATTGGATACCTATCTTCCAAACCCCTAGAAGGAGTAAAATAGTATAAACTGACAGACACAGTACAGGCATACCTTGGAGATATTGCGGGTTCGGTTCCAGACCGCTGCAATAAAGTGAATATCGCAATAAAGCCAGTCACACGAATTTTTTGGTTTCCCAGTGCATATAAAAGTTATGTTTACACTATACTGTAGTCTATTAAGTGTGCAGTAGCATTATGTCTAAAAAAACAATGTATATACCTTAATTAAAAAACACTTCATTGCTAAAAAATGTTAACCATCATCTGAGCCTTCAGTGAGTCGTAATCTTTTTGCTGGCAGAGGGTCTTGCCTTGATGTTGATGGCTGCTGACTGATCAGGGTGGTAGTTGCTGAAGTTTGAAATATTGCGAGAATTACCAAAATGTAACACAGAGACACGAAGTGAGCAAATGCTGTTGGAAAAATGCCCCGATAGACTTGCTCAACGCAGGGTTGCCACAAACCTTCAATTTGTAAAAAACGCAATATCTGCGAAGCGCAATAAAACAAGGTATGCCTGTACAGGACTTTTGCCAGCCAGTCACAAGTCTATTTGTTATACAGTAACATAATAATTAACTTCACTATTAAAATATAATGGTATAGTATAAAAAGTATTTTCTATGGCATAATGGAAAGTTTAAAGTCAATAAAAATATCCACCTTTTACTTTCTCTTAGGAAGTGGTCTTCAGTACTTGTGAAAATGCATAGCACAGGACAAAGAATGTCAAGATCACAGTTCACTTTAGCTTCAGATCATAAGACCTCTAACAGCTAATAGTTGTATTTACCATAGTCATAAATTAGCAATACATTTTCAGGTGTGTGTATATTTAATTGGTATGTTGTAAAGCAACCCATTTATATACTTATCTTCACCTAAAGTATGCAGCTGGGTGACACCCTGCATCTGTAAGAAGATAGAAAAATGGAGGCAATGTTTACATAATATTCATCTGATACGGCTCACTGAAATGAACAGGAAGCATTTCCTTGGTTTCTAATTGTCTTTTAAATCATCTTCAATACTTTAAAATTTGGAGCAGTTGACAAAGAGAGACCAGTTTGAAGGCAAACTTATTGATACTTTAGCTGGCTAAAAGATTACATTCCTGTGTATAGTACTGGAGAAAAGGCAGTGGTTCTTAATCATTTCCATGCCATGACTCTGTTGTAAAAGAAAAAGTTCTGGGATACTCCTCTCTCTGAATGTCATATTCTTTCTTTTATCTAGTCATAAAGAAAAGAACAGAGATTCTAATCCCTTGAATTTTTTCAAAACTCTCAACTTGAGAACCCATGGAAGAGACTCTGAACAACAACATAAACAACATGTTGAAGTAAATTCTACATCTCCTTAAAATCATAACTAGATGATGGAGTCCTTGTACATATCAAATGACTGAGAAAAATGACTTAAATCAGACTGAGCTGGATGAGGTTCACTCTAGAAAACAGAGTTGCAGGGTCAGAGAAAATGTAGAGTTTATGGTGCACAGTGCAAGAGCTGTTATGGCTTCTTTGTATTAGTGTGCTTGTAAGCTAGGATCTTCACTTGCTCGTGCATGCTTATGCAGCAGAAGTAGCAGTCATGAATGAATTTTTGTTTATGTAACCATTCTGCTGTTTGTTTATGTAACTGTCCCCACACAGGCCAATTTGCCTGGGTCCTCTCTGATTACAGAAAATATAAGGAAAGAAAAACACCTAATACAATTTAAAAAACTATCAACTACAAGGCATAGTCCATAGGTTGTACCCTCTCGGGAGGCTTCACCCATGCCTATAGTTGTGAAGGCCTGGAAAACAAAAACAGGAAAATTCAGGAAAAAAATGAGAGATTTTCTGTTTTTTGCCATGGGTGGTTTTTTTTCCCCTGAAAAATTGAAAATTTTTGAAAAATTAAAAAAACCTCTTATGAAATATTTTCTTTTAGAATGATGAATAAAATGTTTGAGACAAGGTGTTCATATATTGCTAACCTTTACTTCCGAACAATGTTTTCTAATAACTATGTGATAGGAAGACTTTTATGTAATACTATCTACAGTATCAGATCATTACAATTCCTGTACACCGAGGACAAGTGGTATAGTACAACTCTCAACTGCACGAGCAAGATGCATTTCTGCCCCGGGGGCACTACCATTTTCACAAGAGAAGGAAGAAGGATTCAGTGCCTTCTTTGTTTGTGGACTTCCTCTATTGCTGACTTTTTATCTAGAGGTTGGTGGATCTGCTCCTGTCCTCCTGACTAGGCCTCAAAGCACTGGGAGTGGACACTGTCAGCAGCATTCATTTATTCCTGTAGAGATTTGAAACAAGGATCTTACTGCCCTGCTTGCTCAAAAGCCTTAGGAGAGGAAACAGAGCAAATCTAAAGGTTTTGGAGTTGGAAGAAATCTGCCTCCTCCTGGCCCTGTGACCTTGAGATCCACAGAAGTACAAAGCAGCACAAAGGAGCTGAAAGAAAGTATACTTCTTTATTGAAAGGTAAGAGCTCAAATTTTTCTGAACTCAGTATATTAAATTATATTTTAGGTGCATTAGTATATTTTCATCACCTATGTAATTCATAACTGAATTCCTACTAATCTGATGTTTTGTAACAAATACGCCGACCTCAGCAGTGAGGTGAGGCCTGCAGGGCAGGGAAGTTGCTCACAGTTAACTCTGAGGAGGCCCCTCCTCCATCCATTACTAGATTTATACATGCTGTAGCTTAGTGCTCATTAGGGCTGTGCACAATTTTGCCAGCTGTTTTGTTTTGACAATGTTTCAACCCATTTCGAGCTTGAAACAATGAAATCAAAATGAAACAAAGGGCTTTCAAACAGCGTCAAAACAAAAAGAGGCTAGTCAAAACATTTCAAAAGTTTTGAAACATTTCGAGTTTCAAAGCAGCCAGGTAGTAGGAGACAGGGGAGAACCAGGTCTGCGCTCCCAGTGGCTCCGTAGCCCCGTGTGGCTCAGCTGGGCAGGGAGCGCAGCCATGGCTCTTCCCGCCTCTCGCAGCTGGGCTGTGAGAAGCCAGACTCGGGCAGGGGAAGGGAACTGAGCCCGGGCTCAGTTCTGCTCCCCAGCACTGTGATTGGGCTGGGGAACACAATTCAGCCCAGCTAAGCTGAGTTCCCCTCTGTCACTGGTAGGTGTTGTAAGGCTTTGGCCCCTTTCTGGTTGGCGCCTTCCTCCCTAGTGACATCAGGGTGAGACTGCACCCTGGGGCCACCTAGATGATTCTGGGTGCTGCCCCTACTTGCCTGCCTTGACTTTGATGTTGATAGATGGGGAGGCCGTTCCATGTTGGTGGTCCTAGAGAGGTTGTGGCCCTTGTCTTTCTTCATGGGGCTCCAAACCTCCCCTTTATCCCACCCTTACCACATCCACAGCCTGGGAGGGTTCTGCTCCCTGTAATCTTCCCCGGGATGATCTCTTCTCACCCGTGGGTCCTGCTTGAGCGGGGTTAGGTATGTTCGGCCTTCAGTCGCTCCTGAGTTGATCCTTTATCTTTGGACCAACCCGCAGATAGCTAAACACGCCCAGTCTGGGGTAACGATAACTTAGAAGATTCTTGATTCAAGGTGAAGATGTTCGGCATCTGCTGATGAAGTACTGGGGACTCTGGCTTCCCTGGGGCCCCTCTGCCTACCTGGGATGGGATGAGGAACCTTTGTCTGTACCTCCGGTTACTTTTCCCAAGGACCAGCAGGCAAGGAGTTAATGACTCCTGTTTCCACCACCTGGTGGGAGTTGCTCCTTCCCTGCCGGGGTCTGGGCTAGTCGCCGCCTGCTCTTTCCTCTTCACCCAGCTGCCCGCAGGGTCTTTCCATCACTTGCTGCCCTTCTCCACTGGGGTACCTGAATGCTCCAGCGCAGCCTGGTCTTCACCTGGGATTGGGGGGATGACCTTCCTCTCCCCGCCGTGCCCCTCTGGTGAACTTCAGCTCTTGGAGCCCAGCCCCGTGGTCTTCTCCACTGGGCTTCCCTGGCAGACGCAGGGGCTCCTTGCCCTGCACCCAGCTCTGCCACTCCTACCTGGCTCCGCTGCCTGCTTCTCCCCACCAGCGCTCTGCTTTTCCTCACTGGCTTAAAGCAGCAAGAGCAATATATTCTTCTGGGACACCATTATCAATAACTGAAAATGCATACTGGCAGGAAGCTTTTAAATTACTAAGACCATCATACCATTTGCCCAGCAAACATTCTTTCAGCAAGCCTCTTTTAGACTCAGAATCTGAACATGTAATGCAATCTGTGTAAGGAAAAATGAATGAAGCACTGTGTCTTGCAGTACTTACAGATGGATGGACAAATGTGCATGGAGAAGGATTCATAAAGTTTGTGATAACAACACCTCAACCAGTTTTTTACAGAAGCAATGAAACAGGAGAGAACAGGCATACTGCAGAGTATATAACTAGTAAAATATATGAAGTCCTACAGAAGATTGGGAGTGGTAAAGCATTTACTTTGCTGACTAGCAATGCAAGTAACATGGAAGCAGTATGGGAGATCATAATGGATAAATATCCACGTATTACTGCAATAGGATGTGCTAAATTTGCTTCTTAATGACGTCATGAAATTCGACACTCTGCAAAAGATCTATAGAAGAGCAAAAGAAGTTATAAAACATGTAAAAGCTACTCATATTGTAGTTGTAGTCTTTAAGAAGAAGCAGGAAGAAAATAATGCAAAGAATAAAATAGTGACAATCAAGTTCTGTAGTAAAGCTAGATGGGGTGGAGTGGTGATCTCATTTGAAAGGTTCCTAAAAAAACAAAGCAACTCCTCAAGAAACGGTAATAATTGAGGATGTTAAAGTACCCAGAAGTGTAAGGAACACTGTACTTGGTGAGGATGTCTTCTGGGTTCAGCTGCAGAACTTCCTGAAGATTCTAAAGTCAATTTCTTCAGCAATCACTGCATCTGAATCAGACAGTGCACTTTTGTCAGGCATTCCTTACCAAGTGACCCAGATAAAATCAACTGTTTTTGAGAATCTAAGTGTATCTCTGCTTATAAGTACAGAAGAAAGAAAAGTGAAAGGCTTTATTAACAGATGGGAAGAATTTTGGTGCCAGTCAATTCATACTGCCTCAAATCTCTTGGATCCAAGATTCAAAGGCAGAAATGTTAGTGATGATAGCACTGCTACTGCATTTGACTGGGTTGTAAAACAAGAAAAATACTTAGGACTTGATATTGGAAAGGTACTTTCAAATGTTGCAGAATACAGAACATCTATTTGGTCCAGGAATGCAGTCTGGGACTCTGCCAAGCATATCCCTCCTGCAACATGGTGGCAAGGCCTTTGCACGACACAGCCTCTGACTCCTCTTGCTTCTCACCTGCTTCAAATTCCTCCATCTTCTGTAGCATGTGAAAGAAACTGGTCTATGTTTGGAAATACTCAAATCGAATCAAGAATAAACTAACATGAAAGAACTGAGAAGCTTGTCTCAGTCCAGGCAAACCTTCAGTTTTCAGAAGTCCATGAAGATGATAAAAATGAAGGATCAGAAGAAGCAGAAACTGCTGATAGTGATAGCTCAGAAAATGAGACTGATTAGACAGAGTTTCATGTAGCAACATTTGTATTCAACGAGTCTTGTTCCCCCCCCCCTTTTCCTCTCTTTCTAAAAATGAGTCCTTTCTGTATCTGCTTGACACTGTGGAGGAGACTAAGTCCAGAACACATAATAACTTCATTTTATTATAATGTTGTTGGTTTCTTCTATTTTCAACTTTAAATTTTGCCTGCTTCTCATAAACTGGCAAAAACTAAGAGTTGCTAGGTTCCTTAGAGTTCAGGAGCTTGTAGCTCCATTTGTAACAAAAATTAAAAACATTTTAAAGTAGATTAAATTAGTAAATTTGTAATTATTGTCTGAATAAATTATACTTTTAAATTTAATAAATATACCAAACATCATAATTTTATGAGCAAACCAACTTATACATAATATAGTTTATGTTCTTAAAGCAGCAAAGTTAATTTAGATCTGTAGAGGGTGCTAAGAAAATAAGTATTGCATATATTTCAATTTTTCCGCAAATTTTTTTTTCCATGGCTTCAACATTTCCAGAAATTTTACATCTCTACCCATGCCCAGGCAGTCTGAGACCAAAAGGTAGTTCCAAGAGCCTGCACCTCTATACCTGCCCTTCAGCAATGGGCTGAAGAGGAGGGCCCACCCCAGAGTCTTATGAGTGGCTCTTTTGGAGTTCACTGCATCTCAGGATGCTGCTAGTGAGCGAAGATCCTTCTATGGTGCAAAGGGCTCCTTATTGCTACCTGAGAAGCTGTAGGATGGTGATCTCCACACGCACGGTGGTTTTGAGGGTTTAACCGAAGCTTTTGGAATCATACTTCACCCCAAAATACCTAATCCCAATCCCCAGCTCTGCTAAGGTAGAAAACTGCAATATGACTCAAAAAAAGGACTGTCAAACAGCAAAACATCCTGAACTGCAACTAGCGCCTAATCATGCTGCTTGTTTGGAACATAAAGAGCCACAAAAGCAACAATGCATGCCAGGTCTGAAAACATGCCAGACCCCAAGCCAGGGCCAAATGTGCAGCAACCAGACAGTGTGGCTAAGCTACACAGCCATGCTGAGACACAACAGCTGTAAAAAAGGTGGGACCCAGGCCTATTTGCACCAGGCCCTGGAATATACAGTGGGGTTCAGCTATGCAGCTATGCTGAGACCCAACAGCTATAAAACAATAAAAGGATTGTATGTTCAGGCCTATCCTGTACCGGGGCCTGAACATACAAAAAAAGAGCACCAGGCCTATTTGGCTGTGGCCTGGAAATTTAGTTTCAACTACACAGTTATGCTGAGCCATAACAGCTGTGAAACAACAAAAAGGGGGCCAAGCTTATGCTTGCCAATAACTGCCAGGATACCATTCCTAGTCAGTTTTGTCTAGGGATTAACACCCTCACAGTATTATCCCACTCAAGGCCTTAATCCTAGCTCAGTTCTGACAGGCCTTTAATTCTGGCCAAAACTGTCAGCAAATCATCCAGTTGGGGTTCAGCCACACAGCTAGGTTACATCAACTGAACTGTGTCAGGCTCTCAGCCCTGGCCCAAAGCACTCTACGTCTTACCTTGGCCCAAAGCGTGCCAGCAAAACTGCCAGACTCCAATCCTGGTCAGCGTGCTCTAGGGATTAATACTCCCATGATATCATCCCACTCAAAACCCAGAAAACAACATGAGAAAGAGGAGGGAAAGGATAGGGAGTCTCAAGCCCTGAGACAGACCGACTTTCTTTCCCTGTACCTGAGGCTTTCCCTTCACATAGCTTCAGTTTGCTTCTTCAGTGAAGAAGGTTCCCCCGCCCCCCCCCAATGGGGAATAGTTTCTCTGGCTCTCAATTCAGCTTTTCATGTCTCAGCAATCCCAGGAAAAAAAGAGAGCTGAATCCCAGGTGAGAAATTTCTATATAACTGGCGTGACATTGCCCAAGCTTTTCCCATCAGGGCTTGCCCAATGTCCAGTTTTTCCTCTTAATTATTTTGAAAAAAAAACAGTACCCAATTAGGCTAAGGGTCTGTTTCCCCCCTACTTAGGTGACAAGAAGCCAGGTTGTCTTGTTTATAGTAAAAAAGAAGGGCCGGTTCCAGACAAAAGGTCTAACCAAAAGAGCTTTCCTGCCTATGTGCTAGCATGACGCATTTCTTTTCAGATTAGAAGCAGACAAGACACAGCAGAACTAACACATATTAAACCTGATCATATTCAAACTAAAATAATATTTTTACTGCAGCATAAAACTAGAACACTACCAAGCACTGGGGGCAAGCTGAAGGAGATACGGGCACAAGTGGTCTTCTCATGGATCCTTCCAGTGAGCAGGCATGGAAGACGCCATGAGACCTGCATCTGGCGGGCGGGCTTCAGCTTTCTGGACCACGACCCTCACTTCAGAACAAGAGACATGTTCGGGTGGGATGGGCTTCACCTCTCTCCCAAAGGGAAGCGTGTGTTCTCTTCCAGGTTGGCTGATCTCCTCCAGCAGGCTTTAAAGTAGGCACATTGGGGGAGGGGGAGAAAGAGTACCAAGGGAGCCACAGAACACCAAACCAAGAGACACCCACAAGACCAGCGCAGCCAAGTCAGGTGACAAGCACAAGAAATACCCCAGTAAGAGACAGGGCCCAGACAGTCCAGGGATTGGGGGGGAGGCGCATACGCCCACAGGAGGCCTTAAATGCCTCTACGCTAATGCTTGCAGTATGGGAAACAAGCAGGAGAAACTTGCCTTCCTGCTAGCTAATACAAACTCAGACATAGTGGGGCTCACTGAAACTTGGTGGGATCCAACACACGACTGGGTCGTAAACATCAAGGGCTATTGGCTGTATAGGCAGGATAGAACAGGGAGAAAGGCGGGGGTGTGGTGCTCTACATCAAAGAACAATACGCATCCTCTGCAAACAGCACTGGGTCTGAGGTAGGGTAGACAGAGGTGCTCTGGGTCAGAGTACAAGGGGATTGGAATGGGGAAAGGGACCTAACAGTGGGGGTCTACTACAGGCCACCTAACCAGGGAGAAGAGCTGGACTGGGAATTCTCAGGTCAGCTCGCGGAGGCAGTTAAGTCAAGGGACGTAGTCATCATGGGTGACCTAAACTACCTGGACATCTGCTGTGAAGAGCAGTCAGCCAGGTCTGACCGCTCATATAGGTTCCTTGCTGAGATACAAGACCTCTGCCTAACCCTGGCACAGTCCTACCAGGGAAAATGCCTTGTTGGACCTGGTCCTAGCCACAGGCGACGGTCTGGTGCGGGGACTGCGGGTGCTCGACCACCGGGGTGATAGCAACCATTGCCTACTGGAATTTAGTCGGGGAGGCACTGAGGTCCCAGAGGGGAGGGGATTTGGGAGTCCAAGAAGAGTGGTTGTTCCTTAAGGAGACGATCCTCCAAGCCCAAAGTGTGACAATCCCCACGTGGATCAAAGGGGACAAAAGTGCTGAAAAGCCCCCATGGCTCACCAAAAGCATCCACAAACTCCTCAAAGCCAAAAAGGAGGCGTACACTCAATGGAAGGGAGGTGTCATCACCAAGGAGGATTATACCTCCTTGACTCTAGATTGTAGCAGGGCTATTAGGAACGCTAAAGCAGAGATGGAACTGGGACTAGCAACCTGGATCAGAGATAACAAGAAGTCCTTTTTTAAATACATAGGGGATAAAAAGAAGGTGCCAAATAATGTGAGGCCTCTGCAGGACATGCTTGATAATATGGTGGTAGCACCAGATGACAAAGCTAATCTCTTTTAACAGATTCTTTGCTTCCATTTTTCTGAGCAGGGACAGGGACATCCCTGTCACTGGGATTCCGGACGAACCCAGGGGAGCTGCAGCCAGGCCCAGGGTCAGTGAGGACCTAGTCAGGGAACTTCTGGAGGGACTAGATGTGTTCAAATCAGCAGGTCCTGACGATCTCCACCCCAGAGTGCTTAGGGAACTGGTAGAGGTCATCGCAGGATGCCTGGCACAGCTTTACAAGCACTTGTGGTGCTCTGGTGAGGTGCCTGATGACTGGAAAAGGGCCAATGTGGTCCCCATTTTCAAAAAAGAGAGGAAAGAGGACCCAGGAAACTATAGGCCTGTTAGTCTTGCCTCGGTCCTGGGGAAGCTGTTTGAGAAAATTATCCAGCACATCTGCGAGGGTCCAGCAGAGGAGTTGATGCTTAGAGGCAATCAACACAGGTTCATTAGAGACAGGTCCCGTCAGACCAACCTGGTGGCCTTCTATGACCAGGTCACAAAAGCCTTGGATGCAGGTGTCGCAGTGGACGTAGTCTTCCTGGACTTTAGGAAGGCCTTTGACACTGTCTCTCACCCCATCCTCATTAAAAAATTAGGCATCTGTGGAGTCGACACCTACACAGTCAGATAGGTCACAAATTGGCTGGAGTGCCACAACCAGAGAGTGGTGGTGGATGGGTCATTTTTGACCTGGAGAGATGTGGGCAATAGGGTTCCCCAGGGTTTGATCCTGGGGTCCACACTTCAATATCTTCATTGACTATTTGGACAAGGGGGTGAAAAGCAGATGATACTAAGGTGTGGGGAGAAGTGAGCACACCAGAAGAGAGGGACAGGCTACAACTAGATCTTCACAGGTTACAGAGGTAGGTGGATGAGAATCGGATGGGTTTCAATATGGACAAGTGCAAGATGTTGCACCTGGGGAGGAAGAACCAGCAACATACCTACAGGCTGGGGAACTCCTTTCTCATCAGTGCACTGTTGATTCCAAGATGAACATGGGCTGCCAATGTGGGGATGTGGTCAGGAAGGCTAACTGCACTTTGTCATGTATCCACAGATGCATCATAAGCAGGTCCAAGGAGGTGATCCTCCCCCTCTATGCGACATTGGTCAGGCCACAGTTGGAGTACTACGTCCAGTTCTGGGCGCCACACTTCAGGAGGGATGTTGACAGCATCAAGAGGGTCCAGAGAAGGGCCACTCACATGATCGGGGGAGCAGGGTAGGCTGTATGAGGAGAGGCTACGGGACCTGAACAAAAGAAGGCTGAGAGGGGATCTGGTGGCCACCTTTAAACTTTCCAAGGGGGACCAGCAGGCAATGGGAGAGTCCTTGTTCCCCCGAGCACTACCAGGGGTGACAAGGAACAATGGCCACCAGTTGACTTAGAGTAGATTCAAGCTAGATATCAGGAGGCACTACTTCACTCTCAGGGCGGCTAGAAGCTGGAACCAACTTCCAAGGGAAGTGGTGCTTGCCCCTACCCTGTGGGTCTTCAAAAGGAGGCTAGATAGCTGCCTAGCTGGGGTCATTTGACCCCAGCATCTTTTCTTGCCCATGGCAGGGAGTTGGACTAGATGATCTGCTTAGGTCCCTTTTGCCCCTACCGACTGTGAAACTTTGCAGTACAAAATGCTTATGCATTATGTGTATGCTTATGCATTTTGTGTGCATGTTACATTCTCCATCCCCTAGCACAGGATTTTGATGTCCTGGCAAATTAATAACTTCTTGGCGTGGGTTATTCGTAATGCCTTCATGGGAAGGTAACAGGTATCTCTGATGCAACTTTCGGGGCATTATAAGTTAGGTGCTGCACAGGCCTTCTAATTCTGACTGCCCTGGGTGTGGCAGGGACAGGTGCACAGTGGCTTTCTCTGTTAGGTAACAGGGGAGTTGGAGGACTCTCCTCTCCCTCTGCAGACATTGATTTGAGTCCCTAGCCACTCCCCCATAGGGGTGAACTCTGTTGCATGTTGGTTTAACGTGCCATCAGTACCCGCTAGGGTGTGGATTATAGGGAACAACCCTCCTCAGGATCATAAGTAGGGGATTAAAAGTAGATTCCACCCATTAGACCCAGACCCATTGGGTAGTCTTCCTCTGAGTCGCTCCTCAACAAACTGTTCTGATTAAGGGAAGGTTGATGCCTTGATGCTCTGGGACAGGGGTTCTTCCTTTGAGAGTCTCCTCTTTCTGAGAGTTCCTCCTCCTTGTCCGTGGGCAGTGGGAAAAGACTAACTCCATGACTGGCAACAACAGCTTTCGGTGTAGAGTTTTCTCCGGCCCCACCTTTGTTTTCGGTCTCACTTTATAGATGGTTATATTTCCTATTCGTTTGACCCCCAAGTAAGGTATGCCCTTCCATCTATCACGTTTTCCTGTGAGGCCCAGATTTTGCAGTAGTACCCTGGAAGTCTTGTACTCGTACTCTAGTATCATACTAGATACTACGTTCCTACGAGCAGCTGCCATGGCGAGGTGATACACTTCTTTAAGTGTACATTCCTGCATTTTGCTAAGGTACTGTTTATGTTTGTCATAACCCTCACTGTCTTCAGCTACCCTGAAGCACAAGTCTATAGGAAGGCAAGATTCCCGCCCAAACATAAAAAAGTAGGGGCTGACCCTGGTGGTGTCACTGTGCGTGGCTTTGTAGACACGTACAAACACCACACGCTGACTCTAGTTCACTTTTTGTTCTGCTCACAGCGTTCCCAACATGTTTAGCAAAGTCCAGTTGAAACACTTAGGTTGTGGGTTCCCTTGTGGGTGATATGGGGTTGTTCTGGATATCTGAATTCCAGCTACCCTGAACACCTCTTTTAAAAGTCAGCTTTCAAAGTCTCTCCACTGATCCAAGTGTATTCAAGTTGAAAACCCATAAACTAAAAAGTATTTTTCCCACAGGACACAGGCAACTGTAGTGGCTTTCTGGTCCTGAGTGGAGTATGCTTGGGCATACTGAGTAAAATGGTCTGTCACCACTAAAATATTGCCAATGTTCTTCCTGTCTAGTTCCAGAGACAGGAAATCAATACATACCAGTTCAAGTGGTTTCATGCTGGCGATGGTATACAGATAAACGGTTTTGGTGGGTAGGGTTTTCCTTTGCATGCACACTGGGCAAAGAACTCTCATTTCTGTTGGACATCACCAGTCATCCACAGCCAATAGAACCTGTCTTGAATAAGCCCCTGAGTCCTTTCAAACCTTAAGTGCCCAAAGTCATCATACAAAGCTCTCAGGCCACAATTCTGTATCTTTTGGGTAGCACCAACTGCTTTCATTGATTACCACCTGGGTCAGTGGTTATGCTGTGCGGCACTCCATCCACCAACTTAAGCTTGACCTCAGGAGCAGTTTAGCATCTGCAGTTTCAGGTCTAACATGACGGGAAGAGTACCACATTCATTTATCTTTTATGACATCACATATGTCTTGCTCTTGCACCTCTTGGCAACCAGCAGCATCAAGCCTAGGCAAAGGGGGTTGTTCCAGCACATAGTTAATGGATAGTTGGGGAATGCTCTCAACAGAAAGACATACCATCTCAGCAGTGCACTCTGGAGGAGAACCTGAGCGCAGTGTTCCCATACCACTGTGGTTGCATATGCCTCTCATACCATCCACAGAAATCACCTCTGTTTCAGAGCCACGAGGCCACCATGACAAAGCATCTGCATCCACGCTGTGCCTTCCTACACAATAATGGATGCTAAACTTATAATCAGCCAAGGCAACCACCCATTTGTGTCCCATGGCATCTAGCTTGGCACTTGTTAGCACATACATCAAGGGGCTATTATCCATCCATACCTCAAATCTTGTCCAGTACAGGCAGTCCCTGAATTTTTCTGTAATAGGCCATTTCAGAACTAGCAACTTTAATTTGTGGATAGGGTAGTGCGTTTCACTGTCCACCAATCCCCTGCTGGCAAAAGCAGTGGGTTTCGTCACCCCGCCGTGCTCCTGGTAGAGAACAGCACCCAATCCTTGGAAGTGGCATCAGTGTGGAGGAAGAAAGGCTTCCTTGGATCTTTAAAGGCCAGAACTGGAGCCTGGATTAGCTGATGAATAATGTCCTGGATGGCCATATCACACTTGCTGTCTCACTGTGCCCCAAATGGCACTAAGGGGTCATGCAGGGTAAGTTCAGAAACCTCCACAGAGATTTAAATCATCATCATCCAAATAAACCAGCACTTGCAATAGATTCATATCACCCATAAACATTTCCATAAGGCTCTGAAAGGTAGCTTGGGCTCCAGATATCCCCTAGGTAAGGCATGTATTCAAACCGATAAAACTCAAGTCGGCAAATAAAAGCAGTTTTCTCCTTACTGGGCCCCACTGGAATTTAATAATACCCACTCCAGAGGTCTAATATAGGAAACCACTGACTCCCAAGAAAACAGTGTAACACATATTGCATCCTGGGTACAATGTACTGATCTGTCAGGGTGTGACTATTCAATGTACAATAATCTATGCACATCTGGATTTTCCCATTATTTTTCCACACTACAACAATGGGAGAAGTACGGGGGCTATGGGACTCCATGATAATGCCATGATTCATCAACTCCTGCAGGTGGCGTTGCATATCCTTCACCTCCACCAGAGCGATCAGTCTGGCTTCTAAAAGTAGTCAGGATTCAAACCTCATTATCTACTTCTAATTAGAGTCTAGTAGCACCAGGACTTTCAAAAGGACTACTTGTACCTGCAGCTCGCACAGCGTAGCCTGGCCTCCTTCCTCTCTTAGCCTTCAGTTCATGCACTTCTCACTTTCTAAGATAGGTAACAGATTTTCACAAGAGGCCCTGTACCACTTCTCCAGTGAAATCTTTTGATATGACAGTGACTAGTAAAGATTTCTCTGGATCTACCTGCATTTTATCACATTAGAGTCTTAGCACCGACTGCCATTTGACACTAATACAGTCCAAAGCAATCCTTATTCACTACTATGTAACTGGTTGCAAGAGACAGTACGTACTCTCAACCCCACCCCCCAAAATCAGGGGACCCCTTTAAATCTAGGGCTGCATTAGGCACCCCAACATTTTGGGGGTATGGTAGGCACCCCAAAACCCTGTGGGTGCAAAGTCACCCAAAAATCTAAGGATGCACCCCAATTATTTTTGGGTATAGTTGACAACCCAAAACTTTATAAGTTCAAAATAACTCTAAAAATGTCGGGATTGCTCTCCAAATTCTTTTGGTACAGTGGATACCCCAGCACTCTAAAGGGACAAAGTCATCCCAAAAATCTCAGGGTGCACCCAAAACAATTATCTTAGACAAGCCCCCAAAATGTGATCCTGCTGGGCACCAGTCAGCAGCAACAAAGGCCAGGTTCAAATTTTAGGGTACCCAACAAGTTTTCACTGTGGTTCAAACCCCCACCCAGAAATCTGGGATCAGTGAAATTGTTGGAGTTGTCCTGAATAAACAAAACCCCCTCCTCACAAGCTGTGTAAACACAGAGGACAGATTTATTACAGAAGAAGGCAAGGAAAACACCAAATGCATTTTAAAAGACTACCAGCTACAAAGTACAGTCTCTAGTTTGCACCACTTTTGGGGAGACTCCACCCATGACCAGGCATTCTGTGACATGGGGGCTCACCCAAGGGTTAGTTCTGCCGGTCCTGTGCCCTTAAACTTGTTATTCAACAGGTATGTCCTATAAGCTGCTCCTTGGCTTTCGCTGCATCTTGTGGAGCTGCTAGTGAGCACCACTTCTGTGGTGCCAGGGGCCCTTGGTGCACCCCTAGGAAGCCACAGAGCAGCAATCTCCACTTCCACATGGTGACTTTGGGGAGTGGTAACTGAACCCCAAAACTCAATAGTCCCAAATCCCACAGCTCCAACTGGGGCAAAACTTAAAACTCAAGAAAAGGGGAGCAGGCCTATCCTGATTCCTGGGTCTGAACTGCAACTACCCAGCTAAGCTAAGACTAGGGTAACCACCTATCCTTAACTGGATGGGACAGATCCACAATGGGAACCAGAAGTTCCGGTCCCAGGCTGCATGACTCTGGGACAGCATTTGTCCTGGATTTGCAGAGTCTGCACGGATCAGGAAATAGTGGGTTACCCCTTGCAGGCTGCTTCCCCCCCTGCTGGCAAAAGCAGTGATGCCAGGAGCAGGATGCAGGAGGCATTATGTGCATGTGTGCGCCAGCAAACATGCACAGGCTGGAAAATACAGCCAGCAATTGTGGAGAGCAGCTCTCTGCACATAAGCCTGAGGGAGAAGTGGTATAGGAGGGGTGGGAGTGGGGGGCAGACCGAGGCCTCCATGGTAAGGGAGGGAGTGGGCAGTGGCTGGGGGTGCTGCCCAGCCAAGGCGGTGTGTAGGGCCAGGGCAGGGAGCAGGATGGAGCTATAGGTGGCTCACCAAGAGGAGGGGGGGGACACATGCCCCCCAGATTTATGTGCAGAGCAGAGGCAGATGCAGGCTGCCTGCTGTGGGCTGAGGGCTCCCCACCCTACTGCCTGGCACCTAGGGGCCCCACACTAACTACTACCATGGTGAGGCATCTGTCTACCTGGCAACTGGGGCGGGCAGTGGTGTCTTGGAGTTTTGCCCCCTGCTGCTGCTGGGAAGACAGGGGGTGCACAGCCAGCATGGGGCTCCCAAGGGAAAGGCAGCAGGGTCAGGAGCCCAGAGCCCACAGCAGGCAGCGTGCATCCACTCCCCACTCCACTCCGCTCTTGTCCAATTAGGCTAGGGTTGAAAAGGACAAAGGGCCACCGAGTCCAACCTCCTGTGTGAATGCAGAGTGCATTATTCCTAAACCATCCCCATCAAATGCTTATGTAGCTGAGGAAGTAAAGTCTACAACTTCCCTTAGCAGCTTTTTCTATTACCCTGCTGTTTTTGGCAGTGGTTTTTTTTTCTGAGCTTTAATTTAAGACATCTGTAGTTTAAACCCATTGCTTCCTGTCTTGCCCTCTGTGGTGAGAGAGAACAATTGTTTTCATTTATAGCAGCCTTTCATATATTGAAAACTGCTACTATGTTCCTCCTTACTCTCCTTTTCTCCAGACTAAACATACCTGGTTCTCTCAACCTTTCCTTGGCCTGGATTCGAAATCCCTTTTATCATCTTTGTTCCTGGCTTCTGGTCCACTCCAGTTTCTCTACTTCCTTCCTAAAATGTGGAGTCCAGAATGCACAAAATACTCCAGCTGAGACCTAACCAGTGCTGAGTAGCACACTACATATAAGAACAAAAGCATTGCCATTCACTGGGTCAGTCCATAGCTCCATCTTGCTCAGTATCCTGTGTCCCACAGTGGCAGAGAGTGGGTGCTGAAAAAGAAAGAGAACGGGGTGACCAGTGTTTTTCCTGTGTTTCTGTCTCATTTGCAGCCTCCGGTATTTAAGGTCTAGGAAGTTCTGCTATCACATCCAGTGTTTTACATACAATACTGCTGCTAACGCATCCTTTGCATTTACTTTTTTGCAACAGCATCATTTTGATAACTGGCTTTGCCGAGTTTGTGATCCACCAAATCCTGCCAGATCCTTCGAAATTACATTGCCAATTATCTCTATTCTATATTTGTGCATTTGGTTTTTCTTCCCTAGGTATAACACAGGGCCAGGAAAAATATGGCTCACCAGGCAGTTTCATCTAGCCCACAGATGGGCACCCTCCAATTAATTGCATTTAGCTTGGCTGTGCTCTGTGTGGAGTCAAGCCCCACTGAGGCAGTGTGATGTACTCCCACACTCACCTGTGGGAGGTTCTGCTACTGACACTACTGCAGCTACCCAGGGTATTGCTCAGCTCCCCCAGCCTCCAGCAGGTCCTCCTCCAGTCCCTGCTGTACCACTTGGGACAGCAGGTAGGGAAGCAGTGGTGGGCAGGGGGAAGCTGCAGGTGGGTGGGAGTGCAGGCTGGTGCTTGGGTTGGTAAGAGTGCAGAGACTGGTGGGAGGGTGAGACTTACGCCACAGCCAGTAGGAGCATGGGGTTGGGGTGGGAGCACACAGACTAGGGCAGCAGGAGCGTGGGGCCCAGGCCACCAGGAGCATGGGACTGGCCCAGTTCCATCATGCAGGGCTCCCTGTGGCTTATGTAATTCCCAGGACTGGACTGGGAGCCCCACATGATGGAGTGGGTGGCCTCACCCCACTTTGCTGCCACATGCAGCTCCTGGGACTTGGCCAGGAGTGGTGGGGAGCCCCATGTGATGGAGCCAAGCTAGCTCGGCCCCATTCCCTGCAGTCCTGCTCGAGTCCCAAGAGCTGCATGTGGTGGCAGGGAGCAGGATCAGGCCACCAGCTCCATGGTGTGGGGCTCCCCTGGTGGTGCACAGCTCTGGCCAAATCCTGGGAGCTGCACATGAGCTGCTGGGAGTCCCATGCAACAGAGCTGCGGCAGCCTAGCTCTGCTCCCTGCCACCATGTACAGATCCCAGGTCTTGGATGGAGCCTCACACCACCGGGGGCTCTGCCAGCCATGGACCATGAGCATTCAGAAGGTCTGCTGCCTGCTGCTGCTGCCACCAGCTGTGGGAGCTGTGCGTTGGGATGTGGGGGGCCCCCACATGTACACCCCAAGCCCATGCCCTCCCCACAAACGCCACACTGACTCACACACACACCCACACTCCGCTCACACACACACCACATGCCATCACACAAACACACTCCCCACACACTTACCGTACAACTATATACAATACTAAGACTTCATTTTTAGCTATTATGCAGCCTCCTCTATATATACTTCTCAAACACACGTATATCAGGACAAACATATTTTTTGAAATAAAATTAAAATATGTTGTAGATGTTTGATTTTTAGCATGATTTGTTTTGTTTTTTCAGGTTCCAAGATGGCAAACCTCCCTCATGAAAGAAGTACTTCTGGGGGAAGGACTGGGACTCTGATGACAAAGGTCAGGGGTTAGGGGATGGGACTTCTGGTTCCAAGATAGCAACCAGGGTATGGGGCATCTGTTAAGGGGTGGAGCTACCCTTGCAGCCCTCAACCGCACACCAAAACTCATTAAGCAGTCCTCCAGCCAAAATAATTGTCCATCCTGATATAACATCTTACATTTGTCTGTGCTGAGTTTCATTTCATTTTCTGTAATCTGGTTCTCCAGTATATCAAGTTGCTTTTGAATTGCCATCTTATTCCTATTCTTCAAAGTGTCTGCAACCTCTCCTACTTGTCACGTGCAAACTTAATCAGGAAACTATGTATTTCAGCACCTAGTCATTACCATAATAAAAATGTTATATAGCGCTGAACCCAGAACAGATCCCTGTGGAACCCTATTTGAAACCTCCTGCTACTCTGATATCAATCCATTTATAGTTACCCTTTGCTTACAGTTATTCTGCCATTTATGGATCTACCCAACAGTAATTCTATCTAGCTCATGTTTCTCTAGTTTACTTAAGAGAATGTCATGGGGACTGTATCAAAAGCCTCACTAAAGTCAAAGGGAATCCACTGTATTCCTTTCCTCCGTACTAATTCCCCTGTTTTAAGAAAGAAATCAAGTTGGTTTGGTATGATCTGGCATGCACAGATCCATGTTGGCTGCTGTTGATCACCTCTTCCTCCTCTAGGTGTTTCCAGATTGATTGTTTTTTTTAATTGTTCCAGTAATGTCCTAGGTACTGACATCAGCCTGGCCAATCTATAACTGTGTGGGTCTGCCTTTTTTTTCTTTCTAAAATTGGGCACTATGTTAGGTCTTCTCTAGTCCTCCTATCCTCTGTGACCTTACAAATGTTACTGTTAATGGCTTCAACATTTTTTCAGCCAGCAACAAAGGAAGGATTTCTTCAAAAGCACTCTGATGCAGTCTTTACATATGGCCCTCAGCCCTTCCCCTTCTTTCTCTATATTACAATGCTTTTGCTAACTGACTAGTTGCAGTTTATTTATTTTGTGAAGACTGAGGAAAAGTAGAGTTTATTCTGCTGAGGAAACTTATTTAAACCCTGCTATTGGAGACAGCTTATGCTGACAAAAGTTTGTTTTAATGGTTACATCTCCACTGGCCAGGCTTGCAAGGGTAGATCTACTATCAAACATTTGTAAGCATCAGGTTTGGTTCATGTTCCATGCTGCAGGAAATTGTTTCCTACATAGAAGCATAACAATATTAATCCTTAAGAATCCTGTTTGACCATTACTAGTAGCTAAATGTCACCAGGGGAAGTTAAATTCCCAACAGCACATACTTACATAAACAAACCTATCAAGAGAGAAAGCAGTATTAATTAAAAGATGAAGGGCCAAGATCTGTTCTCAGATCACTACAACATTACTGAAATCAATGGGCACATGCACACTTGCAACAGCATAAATAGGAATGGCACAAATTTGTTCCAGGGATTTTTGCCTCAGCGCATGTGCCTGGATGTGTACTTTGGTGTGGGGCAAGTTGTCACTTGGGGCAAAATGACCCTGTCCAGCTTCTCCTGGATCTGCAGCCAGGCGGTGCTAGAGGCTGGGGCCAGCAGCTGTGCTGGCCCTAGCAGTATAAAAGCCTGCCCCATGCTGGCCCCAGCAATATAAAAATGTGCCCTAGCGAGCAACTCAGGGCTACTTGCCCTCAGGAGCTTTTGAGGCCTGGCCACTTGGTATCTGGGGACAGTACCCCTTGCACCAGCTGGACTGCTGAAGCAGCCCTAACCTGGCAGTGGGGGCTACTGCCTGGCTGTGGCCTGCAACAGCATCTGCCCCCTTGGACCTGTAGCCTTAAGGCTGCGCCCCTGCCAGACCTGGATGGGGAAGCCCTTGCTCTGCTATCTGGGCAGCTATCACCCCAAAGATGTGCTCCTTGTGGTGGCCCACTTTGAACTGTCAAAGCGTGTTTTCTTGTCCCCAAATGGCCAAGAGGTCAGCCACCTCGTCCCACCCTCCAGCTGGATCCCTAGTGCTGGCCCTGGACAGGCTCCTATGCACAGATCTTGCCACTTTTCTCACCACCAGAGATCCTGGTGTTCCCTGTTTAAGAACTGCAAATACTCTGATAAGAAACCCAAATTCTCTCATTAAAATACCCAAAATTGTGTTCTTCTGCTATTAAAATGAAATGCCACTATGTAGAAAGAGATCAGTTGGGCAATGTTTTCTTGATATACTTACAAGTGTAAAGCAATATGGAGGAGGGAGTTGGGGGAGTTTGTGGGTGGGTGTAGGATTTATGGGGGTAAGATTTGGGGTTTGGAGTTTGTGGCTGGATATGTGGGTGTGTGATTTGTTGGGGTGCCTTGGGGATGTGAGTGTTGTGGGTGGATTGTGGGGGCACTGTGGGTGTGTGGGGGGGCTGTATGGAGAGGGCTGCTCAGGAGGGATGGGCCCCCTGCCCCCCCACAGGGTCCAGCCCCCCTGCACAGGACACGAACTGCCCCCCTCACAGGGCCTACAACTCCTGCAGTCACAACCCCCCCTGCAGGGCCCACAGCTCCCCCCACAGGGCAAATGGCCCCCTGCACAGCACACATACCCCCCCCCTGCAGGCCCACATGCCCCGCTGCAGGGCCCACAGCCCCTCTGCAGCAGCAGCAGCCACTGGGGCCCTCCTGGCACAGCCCCCCATGGCACAGGGCAGCATGGCTTGACCCTGGTCACCTAGCACCTGGCACTGCCTGTGCCACATAGCATGGGTCTGGCCTGGGTTGGTGCAGGCAGCTCCAGGCCACTTGGGCTGTCACCCTGCTCTCAGGGACTGCCTATCATGCTGGGCCAGGTCCTACCTTGATGGGTCCTGTGGACCATCAGGCCAGGCCGGTTCTGTGGAGGCAGGACCCAGCCTGGCGTGACAGATGGTTCCTTCAAGCAGTGCTGGGCCCTGGGTGACTGCCCAAGCAGCCCATAGCTGCCCAAAGGCTCACAGCCCCATGCCAAGCCAGGCTGAGCCCACACAATGTGGCACACGAAGCGTAGGGTGCCAGGCAGCCGGGGCCAAGCCATGCTGCCCCACACTGCAGGGGACTGTGCCAGGAGGACTCCGAGCATCGCGACGGCCGCTGCTGCTGCAGGGGGGTTGTGGGCTATGAGGGGGAGAGGGTGCCCTATGGGGGGCATGGGCCCTGCAGGGGACAGGTGAGGGACCCACCCCTCCTGAGCAGCCCTCTCGTGTGGTTCCTCGCATCCACACAGCCCCTCCCCCGCCCACTTACCTGGAACAGAGCCCAGGTCCAGGCCAGTGCAGCCTGCATTGCTGTATGGGCAGGCAGTATGCTGCAGCACCAGGGCAAGGAGAAGCCATAGAGATGCTTTCGCTGGCTACCAAAGTGTCTTTTTGGAGGACCCTACCCTCCAGTTATTTCAGGGCCTGGACCATGATCTGCCCCACTTTTTTTCTGGGGGGTGGTTTTTTTTATACCTGGATTTCCAGGTATCAAATTTTGAGCCCACGCTGCAAATATGCAGTGCAGGGAATGTTCTTTTTGTTTCCAGCATGCCTCTTGCGGCATCTCAAAATGCTTTAAAATGCAGCAAGAGGCACACGTGTGCTTGTCTGGAGGCACCCAATGAGCTTACTTTGGTTGACATGGGAGCAAAATCTATATCAATTCTGGGGGGTTGTGTCAGGCATTCTAAGCATTATATATATATATATATATATATATATATTTACATAAACCCATTGGCATGTCCATGACTTAAGGTTCCACACAGGGTATCAAGCTGTTAGGCCTGCAAAAATGTTATACTGTTACAGTATAAACATCTTGGTGAGTTATGTGTGGTGATTTTAATGCCACAATAGTTACAATACTTATAACGGGACAGGCACACAAATAAGTTACTCCAAGGTAAAGGAGGATGAGAAATTGCTATGTATGTTTTGTGGTAATTGTCAATGCCTTACCCTTAGCCCTCTTTCATTAAGTGGTAAACTGTCACACATTAACTTTCAGCTATACCATGTGGTAAATAAAATGTGTATCCACAGAGCTACCTCAGAACAGCTGAATGCAGTTAAACTTGCCCCTTTTACTCTGTGGTAATCTGTGTGCCCAGTCCTGTTTGGACCAGATGACCTCCTGAGGTCTCTTTCAACCCTAACTTTCTATGATTCTATATATCTTGTTTAGTTACTCTGTAAAGGTACCTATCTACCCTGTCTTCTGACTGACTGAAAGTGTGAGTGAATTGACATCCTCATTAACAATGCTGCAGGAAATTTGTGTCCAGCAACTGTCCTTCAGTGCCTATAAGATGGTGATTGATATAGACACCCTTAGAATTTTTAGTGTCTTCAAAGTTCTGTATGAGAATTGCTTGCTGGATGATGGTGGGGTTATTAACATCACAATGACCATGAGATACAAGGGGCAGGCTCTTCAGGTGCATGCCAGGACTGCCAAAGCAGCTGTAGATGTAATGAATTGACCAAGCACCTGGAAGTGGAGTGGGAGCCCAACAACATCTGGGTTAATAGCCCAACCCCTATGTGAGGCACTGAGGAATTTTGGTAATAAGCCCTTGGTGAGCCCCTGATTATTGTATATGACTGAAGCAACCATGGTGGTGGACAGAGGGAGCTGGCTGATCTTTGCAAATGACTTCTATGCACTCTTGGATCTTCAGGCCATGGAAGCTAACAAGGATAAATGATGGGTCGCCAACTGGCTGGCGGGCGGCACCCAGAGGGTGGTAGTGGATGGGTCCTTCTCAACCTGGAAGGACGTGGGCAGTGGGGTTCCACAGGGCTTGGTCCTCGGGCCTGCACTGTTCAACATCTCTATCAGTGACTTGGACGAGAGGGTGAAAAGCACCCTGTTCAAATTTGCTGATGACACTAAGATGTGGCGGGATGTGGGCACACTAGAAGGAAGCAACAGACTACAATCGGACCTAGACAGGTTGCAAGGGCATGTGGACAAGAATAGGATGGGATTCAACACAGACAAGTGCAAAGTGATGCACCTGGGAAGAAAGAACTGGCACCATACCTACAGGTTGGGGGACTCCCCTCTTCTCAGCACGAGGAGGAAAAGGATCTTGGAGTCATCATTGACTCCAAGATGAACATGGGCCGGCAGTGTGGGGAGGCAGTCAGGAAGGCCAATTGTACCTTGCACCGCACTTCAAGAGGGATGTGGACAACATGGAGAGGGTCCAGAGGAGGGCCACTCGCATGATCGGGGGGCAGCAGGGCAGGCCCTACGTGGAGATGCTGAGGGACCTGAACCTGTTCAGCTTCCACAAAAGAAGGCTGAGGGGGGATCTAGTGGCCTGCTACAAACTAATCAGGGGGGACCAGCAGGCATTAGGGAAGCCCCTGTTCCCCCGAGCACTGCCAGGAGTGACCAGGAATAACGGTCACAAGCTGGCAGAGGGTAGATTTAGGCTAGATGTCAGGAGGTGCTACTGCATGGTCAGGGTGGCTAGGATCTGGGAACTACTTCCAAGAGAAGTGGTGGTGGCTCCTACCCCGGGGGTCTTTAAGAGGAGGTTAGATGAACACCTTGCTGGGGTCGTTTGCCCCCAGTACTCCTTCCTGCCATGGCAGGGGGTTGGACTAGATGATCTACTCAGGTCCCTTCTGACCCTAGTAACTATGAAACTATGAACAGCTAACTGATGTATGTGATCTTAACAAATTACTAAGGTCTGGGGACATCTCTATGATTGTAGGGCTTGGCAGCAGAGGGTAGCCATGGCTGTCTGTCAGCCATTGAGGTTACCTAGCTGGACTAAGGAAAGCAGGGACCAATATATTCCTAACTATCTAAGCCCAGGCTTGCTCCCCAATTTTATTCTCTGACTTGTATGGGGTGATCATACTTTGAGCACAGGGTTGGAGTAGATGACCTCCAAAGTTCCCTTCCAGCCCTTCTTTCTAAGACTCTCTGGCTTCAGGGAAACACAGCTAGCTACCTCTCTGCTGACAGATAGCACTTTTATATCCCTGTCATGTTCACACTAGGGAAAGGATATAGTATTTTCTACACACTGGTGTAATTAAGTAGGCCAACTTTTCTATGTAGAGATGGTTTTACAAGAATAGATAAGTTGAGATATTTGAAGCAAGAATAGAAATAACTTGATTTCCCTTAAACTTAGCCTTGCTTTCTGATAGTACAACTGTTTAGCAAAACTCATTTTAATAGAATTACTGCTTAACATCTTCAGTTTTCTCTGGCTTCTCTGTTTTCTCAAAATCTTGTAAAAGTGTGGTTAGATTATGTTATTACAGCAGTTACCAGAAATACTTTTTAAAATACCTTGTCTTTACCAGGAAATTGCTATCATTTCTTTTGGCTGGGAACCTGACTTCTATGACCCATGCCTTGCTACTTTCAGGCTGGCTTATTGGATCATGATTTACAGTGAAATATACCTTGAGTTTAACCTAGAATTTTGTGTTACTTCAGTAGGTGGTAAAAGTGATGCATTTTACTAAAAACATGGTATCTGTGCAGTGTAAGCTGCACTAGCTGCCTTTTGGTTTTCCTGTGAAATTTAAGATATTGGTTTTAACCTATAAACTCCTAAATGAGTTGGAACCTGTTTACTTAAAGAAATACATGTCCTATGCCACACCACTGCAATATGGTCAGCAAAGACACCCGAGATAAAGTTCCTCCGGTTTAATAGACAATGGATGGGTGGTACAGCAATGTCCATGAGAGGTACCCATTTTTGCCAGAAGTTTCTATCAGTGATCTGAAATAATCCATGGTAGCTGATCCTTAGGACACACTACAAGGTCTCTCTGTTTTAGCCAAGCATTTGAAGAAAGTGAGACCTAATGGGAGAACTACATATGAGGAATGGGAGCTTTGGTAGAGAAAGTCCTGCCTGTTGGGCTGTATTAAGAATGCAATTTTGAAGGAATTTTCCTTGGAACTTTTCTGTTTTTTTAGACTGCATTTTGGGTATTATCAAAATACCCAAAACAGGAGATAGGGGCTTTTCTGCTTTAAAAAAAAAAGAATTAGATAAGGGTTAGATTGTGAGAAAACAATGTCTTTAAAAAATGTAGTGTTGCCTTGTTGCACTGTCTTGTAAAGAAGTCTGGAAGGAAAGTTGGGACTTAATACATGATTAAACTATAAACTTCTGGCATAGCGATGTCAGTCAGGTGCGATCCATGATCAACAAGGCTATGGTGGCAAAAACCCCTAGTACAGATGCAGTCATATCAGCAAAGTAGTAGTTTTACTGTTTTAGCTTATTTTGCTCAGTAAAGCTGAAATAAATTATACTTGTACAACCAAAAGCAAGTCTTGCTAGTATAAGCTGTGTTGAATGCTTTGAGACCTCTGCCTGCATAATATACTGGCATGCTTCTTGTGTACACGTGACCTTAGAGTGACTCAAGGGTCAGAATCTCTCTGCTGCCTTCAGGAGGGATTGAATTGGGTCAGGTCTATATTTGGGATGCTGCCTGACATAACAGCACCACTTTTCTGCCTGTTGCATCAGAGTGGAGCCAAGACTGTATTTCACCTTATGACTATTTACTCCCAGGCACCTGAGCCCTGTATTTAGAAAAAAAGGTACATTCTTAATTCAATTTAGATAATTCAGGATAAAATTAGATAACTCAGCATGGTGAGCAGAAGACAACTTACAGTTTTCATTTACAATTAGGTTAAAAAAAAAGACAAAGCCATAGTCTTTAATTGGAACTCATGCAAAATCTGCTTGCCTTGCCCTCCTCCAGATCTTATGCCAGTTATTTAATTTGTGAAATGGCATGTCTATACAATAGTTAAAAGTGTGACTGCAGCTTGTGTAGATATACCCAAAGGAGCTTTAAGCTTTAGCTAGCTCAGGAACTGATAAGGTATATAGCTCCAGGAGCACGGATCTCAGGGTCTGCTCATAATCTGAAAATTTATATCGGCCATCCCTTATTATTTAACATCACCTTAGCTTAGGTCAGGGTTAGACAACCCCTGGCATGGGTGCCAGAGCATGGCATGTGAAGGCATGTTGGCAGGTGGTGTGGAAGGGCTGCACTGCCACAAGGATCAGGCCCCTCATGGCTCCCTTGCTGTCCGCCTCTAGCACGCCAACATTTTACAGGTGGAGGTTGCCAATGTTTTTGGCACTGTCCAAAGATGTTGTTGACCTCTGGGTTAGGTAATTTAAAGTTAGCTAGGTACACCTACACAGCTGTGGTCCCACTAATGTAGACAGCCATTTTCATTAGTGAAGATGCATCCAAGACTCGCCCAGTACATATTCAGATTTATTTATTTATTTATTTACTTACTTTTGGGTTTACTTTACTTACTTTGAAAGGACCTTTGAGATTTAGAAAAAGGACAGAAGGAAAATTACTAACACCTGAAATCACACTGCTACAGCTACCTAAAATATTTTTAAATGCAAAATTACTAACTTGGGCCATCAAAAACCCTTTCTTTCATTCAGTTTCCCACCAGCGTTAGCACAGGATCACTTAGCCCTCCTGGGAGCCAGGAGGCTCAGCTCTTATGCACGCGAGGGGCCTTCCTGCCCACGAGGGATGTGAAGCCGGCGTTTGTAATCACTTCCTGCAGCCCGTTTCTAGCTTGTAACGATTGTCTTCCCGAGAAGCCACGACATGGCGTGACTCTTGCTACACTGCAAAACTAAAAAGTGTATGTGTCACCCTCGCCCCCCCGCCCTGAAGGCGGCTGCACGGAGTTTCCCTCGACTTTCCGAGCAGGGGCCTGACCTTAAGCCTTCACCCTCCCGGGAGCTCGGATCTCCCCACGATCGAGCCCGTGTCAAGCGGTCAGGACGTGCCCGCGCGCGGCCGCAGCTGCCGAGGGAGCCACTGCGAAGCCGAGAAGCCCCCGCGCGCCCGCAGCGGCGACCCGCCGCCCGTTGGCTGTGAAGTGAGGTGACCGCAGCTCGGGCCGCTTCCGCCGCCACCCGGGCGGGCAGGGGGACACGCGCAGCCCCAGCCCAGGTGAGATGAGCGGCGCCCCCTGATCTGGCGCCACCGCGCCCGCGGCTCTCCCCGCCCTGCAGCCGCCGCGTCCCCGAGGCCCGCCCCTTGTCCCCGCGCCAGCCGCAGAGGCAGCAGCCGCAGCGCCAGGTAGGTGCCTCCGCGCTGCCCTGCTAGGCCCGGGCGAGCGCTGGGGCCGAGAAGATGGCGCCGCCGCGCCGAGAGGGGAGGTGTGCGCGGGAGGGGAAGGGGCGGACACCGGGCGCGAGCCGCAGCCAGGCCTGGAGATGCGGCAGCTGCTGCTCCGGGTCTTCGGTAGGGCCCCCCTGCTCGGCTCGGCCAGCCCGAGGGCCGCACCCGCCTCTCGGCCTCCTGCTCTGTCGCAACGGCGGCTCCGCCTTCTCGGGTACGGTGTGGGGCGGGTCGGGGCGCCCCGCTCGTGTGTCAGTGGCCGGCGGGGACCCGGCGGACCGGTGTTGCTGGGGGGTTGAGGCCGGGCCTCCTCTCGCAAACGCGTCCCTCTAGTCTGGGGGGCTCGGGGAGGCCTGGGCGCTGCCTTGCGCCGGGCAGGCGGCGCCTCCTGCGGACGGTTTCGTTCCGGACAAACCCCAGCTTCGAAAACACCCGGCTGGAGCGGCTGTGAGTGAGCGCTGAGGCCGAGCCCCGGGCTCTTGGCACGAGCTCTTGGCGTCAGCCTTGGGTTGAGATGTTGTTGAGAGCCCACTGCCTTCCCCACGGGCCTTGCCTTTCGCGGACGTGGAGTCTTTTTTCAGTATCGGGTTAGAGACTAAGCAGGCAGGTGCCGAAATGGAGACTTGTTTTTTTCTCGTTATGAAAGGAGCTGACTGAGGGAAGGCACTTCTTTCACTACAGAACAGGCTGATCTGTGGTGGGTGGCATGGTATGAATTTGTCTCCTGGAGTGGAGCTTAGAGAACTTAAAACAGTTTTTTTTTTTTTTTTTTTTTTTTTGGAGGGATAAAAAGCTAAGAACTGGCTTGCCCGGATTTAGGTATAAGAAATAGTGCATGGCCACTTGTACAGACATAAGTGTACAGAGTTATTTTTGAGAGTTTCAAGAAAGAAAGCAGGTCATTACCTTTGCTGCTTCACCTGTGGTTGTACCTATTATTGTTGGAGCAAAGATAGTGTTTGACATGCTACGAAAATAAGCTTTGTCAAAAGCAGCTGTTTCCTCTATAACAAAGAAAACAGTGTTAAGTGACTGATGCTATCCAACAAAAGTGTGGTAAAATATAGGTGTAAAATTAATTTGTAATATTAACATAAATAAAATTAGTTGGGAAATAATTTTTTTTCGGGTTGGATGGGCAAGGACTGTTGGTTGGAGTTTTTGCTCTCCTCCTTACCATGGGACATTGTTCATTTCTTAGGATCATTTGGTCCTATTTTACCTAATATATTCCCTTGTCTTGTTGGGGCCCAAAGCACACCGGTGGCACTCTTGTCTCTCCTGCTTTCTTTCTGTGGCATGTTGTGGGTACTGCTTTTCTGTCTTTCTGTTCAGCTTATTGTAGGGAGTTTTATGGCATTGGTGTACAAGGTGGACCCGTCTAGATGTTTTTGTTGATTCTTTTGAACAAATATTTATTGTATGTTGCCTGTGATGAAAGGGGGCTTGACTCAGTGACCTGTGTGATCCTTTTTAATTCTGTTTCCTATTATTTATACAACACCATAAATTTAGAATACTTTATAAAGCAAAGAATAATTTTTTATGTCTGCACAAAAAATAGTTGAAGTACTTTATAATCCTTTACAGCTGACTTTTGAAAGATGCTTGCTTATCAGCTGTATTCCATTTTAAGTGGAAGCTAAACCTTTGTAACTTTACACCTGTTTCATTCAAGTATAAAGTTACAGCAGCTTAGTGCCACTGTAAGCATGCAGGAGTTGACAGATGAAATGGTTATAGTAGGGTAAGTCTCTCTCCCCTTTAAAACAGTTTAAGTTATATCTGTCCACTGCTACTGTCTAGAAGAGTTAAAATTGTACATAAGAAAACTTGAACAATAATTCAATTCTCATCATATTAAAGACTTATAGTAGAAATGGGATATAAGAGGAGGGCATCCAGCTGATGACAAAGTGGAAGATTTGTTTCAAGCGAGGGAAAGGAAAGGGTAGGAGGAAATAAAAATTGATATGGATTGGGGCAAATTGTCATTCAGTTTGATATGATAGAAACCAGGAAGCTAATATTTTCCCTAGGGATGGTTGGGAGGGTGATATGCTTAGCAGATCTTTTAAAAAGCCCCTCACTCACAGGAAATGTTTTCAGCAAGTATCAATTTCTACAGTATGCAAAATGTAGAGCAGTATGCAAGCTTTTAATTTGGGAGCAGGATGGGGGTAGAGGTTCCAACAATCATTACTGTGAAGTAACTTGTCAAGTGTAAGCCAGTTGCATCTGAAGGTGACTTAAAAAAAATTTTGAGAGAAATTCCCTTGCTGCTGTTCCTGCTCATTCTGTTTCTAACCTGCAACAGAAGGATAACAGCAGGCAGGATTCTAGTACTCACTCTTGCTATTGAGAACAATATGGGCAAAAATGAAAAGGACAAGAATCAGGTCTGTTTCATTCTTTTGCTGCTTTTGAAAGCTATAACAATCCCCTCCCCTTCCCCCCCACCACCAAAAAAAAAACCAAAAAAACAATGGAGCCCATTATTGGAGAGGAAAGCCCATAGCATCTTTCTTTTTTCCAAAAAGCAGACTTGACTTCTCACATAGAACCCTCCTCTTATTACATATTTACTACTATTGCCAAACCCTTTGGGCCTATCCACTCAGTCATTCACACAAAAGGTTTTAGGGTGGGTGGGTAAGGTGACATTTGCCAGAGATTTGGAGAGAAGTTAAACAGAAAATAAAAGAAGAAGGAAAGTATCATAAACAAAGGGAGCAAAAAATGATGCTAAACAAGATGGTGAAACAACAGAAGAAAAGGATCTATTACAAGAAGTAGAGGAAAGCAAGTAAAGACTTAATACAGCAAGTCATTTCAAGTCTTTTAGATCCTTATACTGCATACATACATATGTTTAACTTCATGTATGTGAGAGACCCAAGCATTCAGACAGTATAAAGGTATGTTTTTACAGTTCTGATTATAGAATTGGGACCTATGTGAATAATAGACCAAAAATGAAGGAAGGAATAATGCTGTTACATTATTATTATTTTTACACATTTTCCCCCTTAAAATAAAAACTGTTTCCCACACTCCTGCCTCCAAGCCTCGTCTGTAATCTCATTCTTTACATCTTACACTTATTCTTTCTATCTAATGATAAGCCTAACCGTTTCACATATAGGTAAGAATTAGTTTGGTTGTAGTTGTTCTCTCACCGGACCTTCTCGCAGTCTCTTTTCCTGCCTTTTTCCTAACCCTGAGATCATCTCTTCTGGAAATAAAACATCCATCTAGTGGTGCTGACATCAAGGGATTTCCTTGAATCATACAAGGGTAGTAATATGTATTTTTTTTGCTCCCTTTGCTGAATCATCTGTTGCCCATAGGTCTTACCCTTAGGAAGCAGTTTGCTGGACTTATCCTACCATAGGGAGGAGTGTCATTTGAGCTAGGGGTTTCCAGTACTCGCCCTGTTCTGTGTGGAATCAGGAGAAGGAAATGGTGCGAAACAGCAGAAGGAATACAATTTGTTCTCTACTGGCCCAGGTGCAGCTCTTGTTGCACTGAGCTGGTAACAAGTCAGGCTCACTGCCAGGGGTCATTCCAGGTTATTGTCTAAGTCACTTGCTAAAAATACTTGGGAGATCACATGTTGGGATGTAATTTGTTTCTAATTTCTTAATATTATTGTATTAAATGGTGCCATTAAATGGTGGTTATATATTCAAATGCATGGCGTGCTGTTCCTGATGGACAGGTTTGTGTTCCCAGTTTGCAGTAGATTATGGGATGCTATAGGTTAATATAATTGCATTGTGTATGACTAATAGGGTAGATGTTCTGTGCAGTTTATTAAAAAGTTGAATCGTAATCGTTTTGCATTTAAAAAAAACCTCTCTGAGTTGGACTGATTCACAGGTATGCTTGCTGACAGTATCAAAACCAAAATAAGTTTTCAAAATATTAAAAAAAGTGTACTTACCATATTGGTGTTACTACTAATAACATGTTTTCAGAATCTTGAAAAATAAGAAACAAAATAGCTAAATGATGTTAGACGTTTTCTGGTGCACACGAGGATTTTCTTACAGCTAGGGCTGTGTGAAACGGCTGTGTTTTGATTCTGTTTTGGATTCGGCTATTTCAGAGGACAGTGATTCATTTTATTGTTTCGGATTGCTGTCCTGTTTTATTTTGGCCGAATCTGTTTTGAACAGGCTGCAAGGGAAGCTTCACACAGCCCTACCCAGCCAGCGGGGCTTGGGACCCCAGCAGGGAGTAGAAGGGAGCCGTAGGTAGCTTGTCTAGGGGAGGAGGAGGGCTGCTGCCCTCCTTGCAGGTGGGGAGACCCCCCTCACGGATCTCTGATACCTCTCACACTGGATCTCAGTGCAAAGAAGCAGTGCGGAGTGGTGGACAAGCCTGCTGGTCCCTGCCATGTGACCTGGCTCTGCAGGGAGCACAGATCCTCACCAGGGTCTCCTTGCCCCATGCAGCTCTGTGTCACTGGGGCACTGCCGGGTGGGCAGCGGCAGTAAGGAGACGCCCCGTGTAGATCTCTGCTCCCTGCGGAGCTGAGTCGCACAGCAGGGCAGCAGCATACAGCTGTTTCCTTGTAACCCTGGCTCCAAAACCATGAAATTTTTCCAAAACGTTTCTGAAATGTTTCAGATGCCTCATTTTGTGTTGGAGATGTTTCTGAGCCTTCTGTTTCAATTCGGATTCGTTGTTTCGGGTGCCAAAATGGCTCGAAACGCCTCCTAAACAACATGGCTATTGAAATTTCACACAGCCCTGATAGCTAACTTGTGAGCTTTATAAATTGGTTGGTGTGGTCAGAGCTAAGACTGAACACCTTCCTTTATCCTCCCTACAGTATAGACTTGCAAAGACTAGTACCTTTGAATATTCCCCATCACAGCAGTTGTATGCCGCATGCTAAAACTATCACTTAAATAATGTTTTAAAATTTACAACTCTTCTGATTCAGTTGCCATGCGCAGGCTCTTGCCTCTATTTCCATAGTCTTAAATTGCATTAACATAAACCAGCTGTGTGCCTGTTCAGCTAAGGTGCACAGTGTCATGTATTATCTCCCAGCTACCAGCAGCTGGTATCAAGTGGAGTGCCTCAGGTTTGGGTTCTGGGGCTGGTTTTGTTCAACGCCTTCATCAACGACCTGGAAGATGGCACAGAGTGCACCTTCAGCAAGTTTGAAGATGACACCAAGCTGCAGGGAGTAGTAGATTTGGTAGAGGGTAGGGTTAGGATTCAGAGGGACCCAGACAGATTGGAGGACTGGACGAAAAGAAAGCTCATGAGGTCCGACAAGTGCAAAGTCCTGCACTTAGGATGGAACAATCCCATGCATTACTACAGGCTGGGGTCTGACTGGCTGGGCCACAGCTCTGCAGAAAAGGATCTGGGGTTACAGTGAACAATAAACTGAATATGAGCCAACAGTGTGTCCTTGTTGCAAAGAAGGCTAGCAGCATACTGGGCTGTATCAGTCAGTGTTGCCAGTAGGTCAAGGGAAGTGATTATTCCCCTTTATTCAGCACTGGTGAGGCCATATCTGGAGTACTATGTTCAGTTTTGGGCACCCCACTACAGAAAGGATGTGGACAAATTGGAGAGGGTTCAGCAGAGGGCAACAAAAATGGTGAGGGGGCTGGGGCACATTACTTATGAGGAGAGGCTGAGGGACCTGGGGTTATTTAGTCTAGAGAAGAGGAGACTGAGAGGGGATTTAAGAGTCTTCAACTACCTGAAGGGTGGTTCCAAAGAGGATGGAGCAAGACTCTTCTCAGTGGTGGCACATGACAGAACAAGGAGCAACAGTCTCAAATTGCAGCAAGGGGAGTTTAGGTTGGATATTAGGAAGAATTTTCCTACTAGGATGGTAGTAAAACACTGGAACAGGTTACCCAGAGAGGTGGGGGAAGCTCCATTCTTGGAAGTTTTTAAGACCCGGCTACACAAAGCTCGGATGGGATGATTTAGTTTGGGATGGTCCTGCCTTGAGCAGGGGATTGGACTAGATGACCTCTTGAGGTCCCTTCCAACCCTAATTTTGTATGATTCTATGACCTCTACAAAGCCGTGTAATAATTGCAATTTTTAACATTTTGTAATATATGGTTTTGTTTCTGTTCTTAGAGGTAGTTGTTTTAATAGGGATTATGTTGTGTGTTGTGCAATTGTCCTTTAGAATATTTGACTAAAGAAGAAAATTTCAGTTCTCTTCAAATCCTCAGATTTATCAGTTTTTTTGAATTGGGATCAAATTTGTTCACTGTTGCTCAGTCACTTTCCAGTAGTCGAACTGCCAGGATCAGTCTAATCAAAATGATGGATTATAATGTTGCTAACTGAATATAGAACATGGAAGTCAGAATACACTTTGAGCAAATATAAGCACGTGAGATTTATACAGTCTTGGACTCTGTGATCCTTTTAAGATGCAACTGGCCTACAGATAATTCCTAACTCCTGGCTAGTTTCCAGGTTTTTTATTTACAGTGGGGATTTGCTTGCTGCATTCAAAATGCCCACCAGAGGAAAAGGACACTTCCTCCTCCCCCCAGGAATTTTTCTGTCCAGGTCACTTGATTGACCAGCCTGAACCAAGAAGAGAACCAGGAAATAGAGGGGTCACCTGGTTTGGCCTCGACTGCTGTGGTTAGTTAATAAGCAGCTAGCGGTATCGGTGCACCTCTATATTGTACTGTAGTTTGTGAAGGCAGTCTGCAGCACCCTGGATATTTAAGAACATATATGCATTTGTTATATGTGAAAAAATCTGTCTTTAATCTTCAGTCATCTTGAAATGATCAAATGCCATCCAGTCTTCAAATGGTTTTCCATAATTTACTGGCGTTCTACCAAATTTGTAGCACACTAATTAAAATATTATGATGAACATAGTAGGAAAACACTTATTGTTTCACAAACCAATTTCAGTGGATAGTACGTAACTCAGGTGAGCCTGGATAGGATGTACTGTAGTACACCACTTAGCTGAATCATGTAGGACCTTCCCAAGTTTATGCGAGTAAAATGTTTAGCTGTCCTAGACATCTGTAATAAGACTGTCCAATTTCTGAATAGCTGGGTGTCACATGACTTAGGCCTGCTATGCTGGGTCATGCAGGTGCCGTGAGCCTCATGAGCATCCTATGTTCTCCCATCCTCTAGAGTGTGGCAGTAAGAAGCAGAAG
Source organism: Crocodylus porosus (assembly GCF_001723895.1). Lineage (NCBI taxonomy): Eukaryota > Metazoa > Chordata > Crocodylia > Crocodylidae > Crocodylus > Crocodylus porosus. The sequence goes on along the minus strand of NW_017728951.1, from coordinate 29,689,905 downwards.
CTTAAGAGGGAAAGGAATTCTGGAGACTAGTACTAGCAGCACCAGTGATCACATTCACAACTTGTATAATCAGTGTAATAAATCAGTTTCAGATAAGCAAGGTCTAGCTTGTTTACTTTTTGAGGATGCATTTAATGTTATCAGTTCAGAGTGGTTTTAGGAACAGGTAAGGAAACTAGTCTAGGCTCATTCAGCAGCTTAATAGTTCTTGTTTTATTATCTCTTTGTCATGTCTGAAATTAGATTTTTGTGAACATTTCACAGTTGGGCCTTTGTCTTTTTATATTGCTCAATACTTAACACTTTAGTTGAGTTCAGGAACACACATTTTTAAGTCAGTAAAGGTGACCTTTTCAATTCCCTAATGAAATAGCTGGTTCTGTGGTTTCTTTGTTTAACTTAACTGTCTTTAGCCAGTCCTTTGTCTATGGTGAGACCTTTTTTAAGTATGGAAGAAGTAACCTGCCTTTGTGATTCAATTGATGGTTCAGCCAAACTGTTGGATAACCTAGGTGGGAATGTTTTGTTTTTTTTAAACAACTGAGGATTGGGAGTAGAATACCATGGACAGTTCGAGTGCCCAGATACACTTTTCTGTTATTTTCATTTGTATTAACTCTACAAAGCTATGTAAATAACCATAGTTTCTAACATTTTCTAATAAACCTTTAAATCTAAGGAATAAGGAAAGCTTTGTCTACATTTGAAGTGGCTGTTAACAAATGTTGAGTAAGTTGGGAAGGGCGTGAGAGAATTTAAATGGACCCTTGGATCACTCTAATCAGTGTGAGAAGTTTATTGATTAATTGACAGACAGAAGATTAATTGCTGAGGATAAGCATTATCTTACAAATGTCAGTTTTCTGCATAAAGAAAATGGTTAAGATATCCCGCAGTACTTCCATAGACTGGGGCAGGCAATTATTTTGGGTAGAGGGTAACTTACCCAGTTTTGGCAAGCTGTCGAGGACTGCATGGGTAGCCCCGTCCCTTGACAGGTGACTCGCCCCCTGGTCACCATCTTGGGACCAATGTCCCAGGCCAGTGCTGGCAGGGGCCGACCCCCTGCCATGGGCAGGAAAGGATGCTGGGGTCAAATGACCCCGGCTAGGTGATTATCTAGCCTCCTTTTGAAGACCCCCCAGGGTAGGAGCGAGCACCACTTCCCTCGGAAGTTGGTTCCAGCTCCTAGCCGCCCTGACAGTGAAGTTGTGCCTCCTGATATCTAGCCTGAATTACTCTGTCAGCTTATGGCCGTTGTTCCTTGTTACCCCTGGTAGTGCTCAGGGGACTAGGGACTCTCCCATTGCCTGCTGGTCCCCCTTGGCAAGTTTATAGGTGGCCACAAGATCCCCTCTCAGCCTTTTGTGGAGGCTGAACAGGTTCAGGTCCCACTTTAATCTGCCCACCCCTGTAACCTGTCCAGAGGTAGTTGTAGCCTATCCCTCCCTTCTCTTGTGCCCACCTTTCTTCACATCTTAGTATCATCCGTGAATATGAACAAGGTGCTTTTCACCCCCTCATTCAAGTTGCTGATGAAGATGTTGAATAGTACAGGCCCGAGGACCAAGCCCCAGAGGACCCCACTGCCCACATCCCTCCAGGTCGAAAATGACCTGGTGACCACCACTCTCTGGGTGTGGCCCTCTAGCCAATTTGCAACCCATCTGACTGTGTAGGCTTCAGTGCCACAGTCACCTAATTTTTTAATGAGAATGGGGTTAGAGACTGCATGGAAGGCCTTCCTAAAGTCCAGAAAGACTACGTCCACCACGACACCTGCATCTAAGGATTTTGTGACCTGGTCATAAAAGGCAGCCAAGTTGTTCTGACAGGACCTGCCCCTAATGAACCTATGTTGGTTGCCTCTAAGCATAATCTCCTCTGCTGGTTCCTCACAGGTGTGCTCCTCGATAATTTTCTCAAAAAGCTTCCCCAGGATCGAGGTATGACTAACGGGCCTATAGTTTCCTGGATCCTCCTTCCTCCCTTTTTTGAAAATGGGGACCACATTGGCCCTTTTCCGGTCCTCTGGCACCTGGCCTGAGCACCACAAGTGATCGTAAAGCCATGCCAGGGGTCCGTCAATGACCCGTGGCAATTTCCTCAGCTCCCTGGGGTGGAGATCATCTGGACCTGCTGATTTAAATACGTCCAGCCCCATTTGGTTATGACCTGTGAAAGGCTTCAAGAATCAGCAATAGGTAAGTTAGGATAGCTGAGTATTTGAAAGCATGAGGTTAATTGTTACGTTTGATATACGTCTGAGTGTGGCATTAGCATACCTCCCTTGCTTTATTAGGGAAACCAGGGTAGAAAACTCTTGCGTCATGTACCTTTCTGGGTCATTTTGCATTGATGTGAGCACATCTCTTAGGCTGATCTATGGTGCCGTATAGAACAACAGAATAAAATTCTTCTGTTGATTAAACTCCAACTTCTGGGTGCGAGGCAAAGAACTAAAATACACTTTCTATTTACTGCTTCTCTGCAGTTGGTGAATCCCTTGTATGCAAAGCATTAAGTGACCTCTTAGGGTTTTGAAGGCACCTCAGTCATTGTATTCTGAGGCTTTACGTCTGTACGTTCTTCATGTACGGCAGTGTATTTCTCCACATCAAACTGCTTTGCTGTAGATTCGTAGCAGTCATGGGTTTCAGATAGTTGTTGCCATTTGCTTTTCCAAAGCCATAGGGCATTTATACACATACCTTTTCATCCTGCAATATGCCGGAGATCTGGTGGGTCGAAGCAGACTTGATTAATTGGGTCTGCTCCACATGGAAAGTGACACATTGTGCTGTGTTACATGCAGCTGTATAAGCAGCAAAATGCAAGTCAGCGTGCAGAAAATAACACCTTTGAGGTGTTTTAGTTCAAAAGTGCGCTGCTGCCATTTTCTCAGCACTGACTTGCATTTCACCATTTATACAACTGGATGTGCTGCAGCACTGGGCACTCTTAAAAATGACTCATGTTGGTGGGCTGCTTCCACAGCTCTGAGGTTAACTCTGTACAGGTTTAAAGGCAAGAGGCCTTCCTTATCTTGAAGCTCCCCTACCCCTACTTGCCATCCTTGTTTGCACTACAGTCTTCTCACCACTTGTAAGTAACTTTTTCCTGCACTCAGCACTAGCAGTTAGCAGCCTGCAGCTGGCCCTAGAGCAGGGGCAGGCAGTTATTTTGGGCGGAGGGCTGCTTACCGAGTTTTGGCAAGCTGTCAAGGGCCACATGGTAGCCCCGCCCCTTGACAAGTGCCCCTACCCCCTGGTCACCATCTTGTGACCAGAATCCTACCCCCTAACCCCTGACCTTTGCCACCAGAAGTCCCTCCCCTTGCCCCCAGAAATAGTCCTTTCAGCAAGGGGTTTTGCCATCTCAGAACCAGAAAAATACCAACTTATATTCTAAAATTGATCATCTACAACATTCATTAATTTGATTTCAAAAAATATTTTTGTCCTGATTTACATGTGTTTGTGTAGTATACGCAGAGGTGACTGCACAGTAGCTTAAAATGAAGCCTTATTCTTGTATATTGTGGGGAGTGGGTATAGGTTTGTGGAGGCCATGGGTGTGTGGGGTGGGTATGGAGGGAGGGTGGCTGGGGCTTGTGTATGGCAGTGCGAGGGGAGGCATAGGTGCATGTGCATGGAGGAGTGTGCATGTAGGACTCACCCTGTGAACACACACTGCCCCTGTGCCTGCTTGCACATGTGTGCGCGCGCGCGCACACACACACACACACACACACACACACACACACTGACTGCCCTGTGCCTACTGACACGCGCACATACACATCCCTACCGGCACGGTCCCATGCTCTGTGGTCTGGGAATGCAGCTGGGAGCCACAGCCAGGTGGCGCTGGAGCAGGGAACTGGCAACTGGCTTGTGGGTTCTGCAGGCTGGATAGAATGGCCTGACAGGCTGGATCCAGCCCGAGGGCTGTATTTTGCCTGCCCTAGAGCAAGCCATCATCAGTTTTGGGCAGTATTTCCTCTTCTTGGTAGCTTGCAGGCATCAATCAGATAGTTGTTTAGTGCAACTCTTTGGTCCTCACCCTGATGCAACATTACTAGCAGCTGCGTATTCTTGCAGATAAGGCTTAGACAGCACTAGTAATCTTGGCAGAAAGCCTGTATATATTGCCAGGGCCTGGCATTGGTGGGTATATTAGAGTCTATGTTTTTGCTCCATGCAGCTTGAAAATGTTGCCATCTTGCTTGCCTGGTGTTTTTTAGGAGTTTTTTACAACTGTCCAGTAGAAGTTAAATTAGAGACTTCTTGGCCTCTGACTTCTCCATGGGATGCCAGCTATTCCTTTTGATGTGTGCCAAGTATGAAAATGCAAAATCATGACATTGTTGTGCTAAGTGTTCATATATTGACATCTGTATCAATTGCATCTCATTCTGATTTATGTCCCACACTTGCTCTCTGTGTGTCTGCCCGTTTGTCTGAATCTCATAATAGCATCTAATGAACCATGTCTTCTTTTGCTTGGGCCCCCCTTCTTCCCTTATGTATCTATAACCTTTATGGCAACAAAACATTCATATGGGGAAAACTAATATCAGAAAAATCTATACTTTAAAATGTATTTTAATGTAATTTAGCTTTAGAATCAAGGAGCCAAAGACACAATATGGAAAACCTATTATGTGGTCTGTTGAAATGTTTGTGAACTACTTGGGATCTGCTGTTCTGAGTCTATACAGTTTGAAGAAGACATACTATAGTTTAATAATATTATTGGCTCAGTTTTCATTTAAAAGCGCATTCATTAATGAACTGATCTGGAGGTCAGAAAGGTGTAAATAAATTGCTTGTTAACAGTGGTAGTGTATTTAGTTCATTCTTTTTTTTCCAGAATATAATCAATATAATCAATTTTGACTGTTCTCAGATAACTTGATTTTGTAAGGAAAAATCTTAAAAAATCATATACAGTAGGAACTAAATTGTTTGCTTTCTTGAACATGTCTTAGAAAAAGAAATCTATTCCTTTGATTTGATGATGCCTTTGAAAAACCAGATGATTTTACTGTGTACCTTCTGGAAGATATATTTGCATAGCCTGCCTTTTGCATTTAATAGTTTATAAAAGCTAGTTAGTAAAACAAAGCCTATGCGTTAATGGTCACAGTCACTATAAGGGACTTTAATAATATTCAGCTCTATCTTATTTGTTTACTGTTCAGCTACTTACAATATTATTGCATTAGCAGTGTTGACTGCCTATGTAGCTGACTTCAGAGTGGCCATAATTGTTCCATGATAATCAGGGGGAACCAGGTTTTTGGTTTCCTGTGGAAAAATGTGGAAAATAGAGGGTTTTCCCCTTTGAGAGAGAAAATAGTGGATTTTCCCCTTGCAGGCTAACAGCGTTCTAGCTTGCAAGGAGCTGCTTGGAGCTGGGGGGGAGCAGGGGGAGGGCAATTGGAGGCATGCACACACGTGGCTGGCAATACAACCAGGCAAGGTGGTGGGAGCAGTCCCGGCAGCTGGATACAGGTAAATCTATGGAGGAGTGTGTGGGGAGGCTGGGGTCGCAGGGGTGTGTGGAGAGGGATCTGCATGTGTGATGTGTGTGTGGGAGTCTGTGTGCCTGCTGGTGCTGGGGGAAGGAGTCCAGGTGCCAGGGCTGTGGCGGGGTGGGGCAAGGGAGTCTGAGGCAGTGCTCAATGCCACTGGCAAGCCCAGCTTGCCATTGTTGCTAGCAGGGCCTGCCCTGAGGCGCCTACTGCAGTGGGAGAAAGGGGCAGAGAGATCCTTTAGGGGCAGCAGTGAGCTGCACAGCCAGAAGTACAGCCAGCGGTTGTAGCACCACATGCTGCTGGCTGGGGCTGTGGCTGCAGTATAGCAGATTGGAAGCATAACTCTGACCTGGGCCATACTGTGGTCAGCTGAAGGAGGATGAGGGGCTCCAGGCAGTCTGAGTCCCACCCATGGCAGCTGTGGCGGCTCCAACTTGTACAGGCAGTGGCAGAGTGATTCTGGCCCCAGTGTGGGGAGGAGGGGATGTCAGTGGCACTGCCCTGCCCCACACCATGTTGTGCCAGGTGGTCTGGCCACAGCACCCCCGCCCTGGGGGGGGGGGGGTGCTCCTGGCCATACATGGCATACAGCATCTGGCCGTACATGGCCTCCCCTGCCTTTGGCTGCACATTGGCAGCCCAGCCATGCAATTCCCTACCACCCCCAAAGGACCCTTATACCTCCTTCTGTCATGAGTCCTGTGATTCTGCACAGGTTAAGAACAGCTGGGTAACCCCCCAGCAGGGCTGGGGGTGGGGTGGGGGGCTCTGGGTTGGGAGTGAGGGGCACTGTCAGGGCTGGGACGTGTAGGACTATGGGTTGGGAGTGAGAGGCACCAGCAGTGCCCGGGGGCGGGGTGGGCTGCAGGTCAGGAGTGAGGGGCACCAGCAGGGCCAGGGGCCTGTGGTTTGGGAATGAGGGGCAACGGCATACCAGGACTTCTCAGTACCACAAGGCAGAGGGGGGAATAATTTGCCGTGTGGGAAACATTGTTTTGTTCCCACATGTCTTGCAGCATCTTAAAGGGATTTGAGATACTACAAGAGGCATGTGTGCGCTTGTGTGGACACGCCCTTTGAGACAGTATATTCACGTAACCTTTTTAGAAAAGTTTTATGAATAAGTCACAACAGGCCATGGACTATCTTAGGGACCCAATCTTATGGGGTTCCCAGAAACTTCTCTGTAGGTTAGTAAAGATTAAAGAAAATCACTGTATCCAATGGGGCTCAGTCTAGAAGATCCCATTAAGCATCTTTGTGATGCTTAGTTTCAGTTTTTAAACTGTGAATTTGTGTCTCCAGAGAAAACATCCTTGTTAACAGCAGTATATGGAAATGAGAGATACCAGACCTGATTACATACCTATCAGCCCTATTATTTCTCTGCAAGTTTGTATACTGTCAAGCCCTTGCCTTTCTCTGAAAGTGCAAAGAAGTTAAATGAAAATAGAGGATATCAAGCAACAAGAATACACTTTTTGTAGAAAACAGTGATTAAATGGAGGCTTCCTGACCAGTGATTTAAACTCTGATTTAAATCATAATTTAAACCAATTTGATTTAAATCAAACCTACCCTTTTCTGGATATAAAAGTACTGTCCCTTATACAGCCTTAAAGATTCTGAAAATAAACTTATTTTTTGGCATGCTGCTGACTGATGTGAGCTGAGGATAAACTGAAGTACACTGAGACTCTTGGGGCAGCTTATTTTGTGCTGCTAAGCTGTGCTATAGCAATATTGCTCTAAAGAGAGGTTTATTACACAAGCCTGTTTTCTCTCTAGAATGCGGGGGGGGGAAGCTAGCTCATACAGCCCCATGGGTCAAATTAGGAGCATGCGGGCAGTCGACAGGCTACATTGGGCCTACAGAACGGCCCTGTGTGCTGGAGCCAGCAAATGCCTCACATGCTGTTCTCGGCTCTAAGTGTTGCATGTGTATGGGTCTAGGGCATGCAATTTCATGCAGCACCCATATGGCCTGGTCTTTGAGCCTGCTCTGGATTGGCCCTGGATTTAGCATACTAGGCTGGTCAGGAGCAAGCATCACATCTGTAGCATGTGCCTTTGACTGGCCTTGGGTGCAGCATATGTGCTGGGTCCAGCCCTGTGTACCACATGCAGTGCATACCAGGGCCAGATGATAGGGCTTTGTGGGCTGTACCTTTGTCACCTCTGCTTTAAAGGCTTAGGGATCTTGTGGTTCATCAGTGAAATTGGCTAGGTTTCTCCAAACTCTGGTCACGTACTAGTAGATCAAATTGCAGACAAAAATATTATCTAGTTGGTATTATGTCTTCAGAGCAGGCTCTTCACAGCAACTGACTTCTTGTAAATGCAGAATTCAGATGTATAGGTAGTTACATTCAAGAATATATACTACCTGACTGTATAGGACCTGGCCGCAGCCACTAATCTCTCATTTTCTATTTCTGTGGTTGCTTAAAAATGGGAAATTAATGTGAAATTAAAGCACATATTTTCACTTTCAAGATTCATAACTGGAATCTTATTACTTTATTTTAGCAATTAACATAAAACTTAAAAGACAGCATTATCTTAGAAACTCACTTTCTTAGCACTTGGAAATTTTACTGTTATAGTAAACAAGAAAGTTCATGGTGTATCTCTAAAGCTAGTACAGTGGAGTCGCATCTTACGCAGGGGTTAAGTTCTAAAGTCAGTGTGTAAGGCGAAAATCGCGTGTAGTCAAAATTTACGGAGACCAAGTCGTAGACCAAGTATTTGGCCCTGGTTCAGCTCGAGAAGTTGATTGCATAGGCTCATCTGCTGCTGGTTATTTTTTCTTGAAAAACATGGTGATCGGCAACTGTTGCTGTTGTCTCTTAAGCTGCTCAAATATTTCTTGGTACGGTCTCAAATCATCTATAATACTACATGTGATTTTGAGGCTTCATTCCATAGAGGGATCATATTCAGAAATTAAATCATTCATGTGTTTCGCTGCTTGGAACACTTCAGCAAGTTTATGAAGATTCCAACTTGCTGGCTCTTCCTGTTCATAGTTATCATCTTTGTCTTCTGTAGCCGATTTTATCAGTTCCTCTAACTCTTTGTTAGTCAGTTTCTCTATGGCCCTCAGTTAATTCTTCAATTTGTTCCTTGAGGATGTCGATGAAGCCATCACCACCCACTTGCCTGGGTACCTGAACAATGCATTTCACTTCTTGGTCAGTGGTCGGGGAAACCCTTAAATTCATTCACACATTCTTTCCATAGGTTTTGCCAACATGCATTGACTGTTTCAGGCTTGATTGCATCCATTGCCTGTTTAATATAAGTGATGCAGTCAGCAGTGTTGAAGGACTTCCAACACTCCATCACATTAAGATTGGGATCAGCATCCATAGCACTACGTATCTGTGAGAATGTAAGCCTCGTGTACATGGCCTTGAAATAGCGAATCATGCCTTGGTTGAGAGGTTGGAGGACGGGAGGTGGTACTGTGGGGGGAGAAAGACGACTTCAACGTCGTTATGCACAAACCGGAGTGCCTCAGGGTGGCCAGGAGCATTGTCTACGATCAGCAACACTTTAAAGTCAAGTCCTTTCTCTTTGAGGGTACCGCTTGACCTCCAGAATGAAACACTTGTGGAACTGATCCAGAATAATGCTGCTGTCACCCAAGCCTTTTTTATCTGAGTGCCAGAACACAGGCAGGAGATTTTTGTTCTTGCCTTTTAGGGCACGGGGATTTGCAGCCCTGTAGAGCAAGCGAGCTTTTTTAAATGCCCAGCCACATTGCCACAAAACAACACAGTCTTTAGCTGCTTTGAAGCCAGGGGCTTGTCTTTCTGATTTTGAAATGTAAGTACGGTTGGGCATTTTTTTTCCAGAAGAGCCCAGTCTCATCAGCATTAAAAACTTTTTCTGAAAGATGGCCCTTTTCTTCTACGATTTTCTTTAATTGTTCAGGGTAGGCTTTTGCTGCCTCTTCATCAGCAGATGCAGCTTCACCAGTAGTCTGCATATTTTTGAGGTTGAAGTGGTTCCTAAAACTGTTAAGCCAACCTTGGCTGGCTTTGAATTCCTTCTTATCAGAAGGCTGTTCCTCTTTGGCGGGAGGTTTGAACAACGCATAGAGGCTAAGAGCCTTTTCTTGTCATGTGTTACCATTGATAGGCACACATTTATGGTTCATGTCTTCCAGCCATAAGTTTAATGCCTTTTCAGTCTTCACTAAAGTCTTATCACGCACTTGGCTCGTCACCTTAGCAGTTGTTGGACCACTGATGCCACAGCTTGACGAATTTCTCTCTCTTGAACCTTGATGGCACGGATGCTAGATTCATTGCGGCCATATTTACGTGCCACGTTGGAGACCGACATACGATCTCTCATTAAGTCCAACACAGCCAATTTTTCCTC
>NW_017728951.1:29665209-29679694 GCF_001723895.1 Crocodylus porosus | reverse complement strand
CTGAGCGCGTATAGTTGAATTCGCTTAAGTTAAATGCACGTATGATGAGACTCCATTCATTAGTCCAGCATAAATTTTCAGGAGTTGTGTACTACTACTAGTAGTAGTTCCTGATACTTGGGATGCAAGTATAATTAAAAAAAATATCCATTTAATATCCTCTAATCAGAGGCAATCCGAGCATAGTGCGGGGCCCTGGAGAAATCAGCCCATGTGGGGCCCTGCCCCCACTCCAATCCCATGGGCCCCAGACCTGAAGAAGCTGCTGCCAGCATCTGGCAGGGGGGAAACAAGCAGGTGGATGTGGAGCTACCACTCCACCTAGCTCCACTCTGCCGCTGCTCTACCCAGATCTGTGGGGCCTGGGGCGGTCACCCTGATTCAGCTCTGCCTCTGATTATATTGGTTAAATGGTTAACCAATAACACATACATAGTTCTGGCTGATGGCTGTGGAGCCCTAGGCCAGCCCCTGCCCTGCCTTGCTGTGGCGGAGGCGTTGCAGCAGTCTTCTTGGAGCAGCACAGGGAGCTGGGGTCTGCACACAGATCCGCTGGGGGACAGCTGCTACTGGAGCTGCTTCCTGGGGCCTTTTAAGGAGGCAGTGGGGGTGGAGGTGGCAGCAAACCCTGCCAAACATCACAGCCCACCTGTGGATGGCAGCAGTAGGCAAGGGGCTTTCCTCACTCATTGCAACCACCAGGGCACTGGGAGGAAGGGTGGGGATCAAACTGGCTATGGATACTAGTCTCCCCTCACCTCTTTTCCTTGCTTCTTCCTCTTGCCCTGCCACCTTCCTGTTCCTGCTGGAGCACCATGAGGCTTCCCTTCTCCCCCCTTCCCTGCCAGACTGTGCCCTGCTCCCCATTATATAAGATAACCAGTAAGCTATAACCAGTTATCACTGGGCTTATCGGATTCATTAAACAGTCAGTCGTTTAACCATTCACATCCCTAGTTCCTGTGAGTCAGGAGAGTATGCTTCTGTTCCTTAGTTTGTTGCTGATTTACTACAGAATCTTGAGCAGGTTGCTTAATTCTTCCATGTTTGACTTCATCCTTCTTTTGTTAAATTCTTTGATTTTATATTTTTTTTGATGACGGGTGTTATGTCAGAGCAAAGTGGATGTATTCAGGATGCCAAGTATACCTGCTATTACTTCATGTTTTTCTTCTGATTTTTTTTTTATTTAGTTTTTTTAAACTTAAATAACAACACAAAGATTTAAAATGCCTTTTTCTGTAGGCTAAAGAAGGATTTGGCTTGATTGTGGCAAATGAGTTAATCTAAATTTTATTCCAATTGAATAGGGTTGATAACATGTTTCTTTACAAAACTGTTTTTTAATTACTGTAAAAGTAGAAGTTAAAGTAGAGTGAATAATGTGACTTACTCCCACATGTAATTGCCTGATTTTTAATAGGACTTAAATAGTCTCAACACTTTCGACTCTGGGCCATAACTAAGCCAATATGGGAGGTTTTAAATGTTCTACTAGATTTCTTCCTTTATCTCTCTTTTTTTTACCCTCTAAAATAGGTAACTGAAAATAAATTTTAAAATTTCACTTGCTGGTTTTTTTTAGGCTTCAGAAAGAAATCAACAGCAAAATGAAAAGCTCAGCGATTAAGAGAATAACAAATGAAATTATCAAGTCACCTGAAGATAAGAGAGAGTATCGTGGACTAGAACTGGCAAATGGCATTAAGTCATTGCTTATCAGTGACCCCACCACAGATAAGTCTTCAGCAGCACTTGATGTACATATAGGTATTTAATCCACTTTTTTCAGTTTTACATTGCAAATAATTACTTCTGTTCATTTCTATGAAGAAAAATCTGACCTACTTTAGGGACAATGATGCATGTAACCCTTTGACTGGTTTAAACCTGAAGCAGACAGACATACACAGTTGCTAAGCTGGTTTAAATATTTCAGAATGATACCTGGAAAAGCAAGTATTATTTTGAATTGGTTCACTATTATCTGTAGACGCCAAGCATCCTGTGACATGGGTCTGGTCAGTTCTCCAGGCATCATATGCTGTTACATCAGGTCTCACCCCCTGCCCAACTGTGGCTCTGGCATGTAGCCAGATCTCTACTGCCCCATTTTTCTTTTTGTTTATACTTTTTATCTTTTGCACTGCTTGTTCTTTAAAAGCTATTCATTTAGCAACCAGCTGTGTCTTCATTCCAGATTTGACTGCAGACCTTCATCATGCCTCCCCCACACCCCCCAAGCCCTTGGAAACCAAAGGTGTGGGTCTAAGCTGTCTCCAATTCAGGTTGCTTCTCAAATGCTCAACTGATACCCTGTGTTTCAGGATTTATAGCAGTTTCTCAGTATTTTTTTACCCAGCTTTATAACAGCTTGTCTTCTGGACAAACATCCCTTCTATTTATGATTATGTAGTGTGTCTGAAGAAACCCCAACAATGGCTTGGGAATAGAGTATTTGGAAAGTGTTTAATGTATCTTTGGCTATCCTTTTATAGAGTATAGCTACTACAGACAAAAAGAAGCAGCTAGAACAATGTTACCTGCCAGATCTCCACAATGTACATAGGGCATGTTCAGACATTCAGTTTCTCCTGGGAGCATTGTTCCTTTCCCAGGAGAAACTGTGAATGTACAAATGTTTAGGAGTCTCTTCTACCAGCAAAACAGCTCCAGGAGAAAAATAACCTGGAAACTTGCAGGAGTGATTTATTCCTGGTTGTTTTTCCTGAGAGACACCAAGTGTACGTACGTACATGCTCTCTTTTAAGAGAAGCCATAGCACAGTCCTTTAGCATCCCAACATGCTTCGCTCTCATCTCCCTCCCCCCCAGCTTGCCAGGAGACTGTCACTCAATACTCTGCCTTTCCATCTGAGCAGAATGTGCCTCCTTTGCAAATCCATGCTGTGCTGTAGGAGGAGACAGGCTTACATGGAGCAGTCTGGGACAGCCAGTCAGGCCCTTTGCATTTTTGCCATTATGTCTCTGGGTAGACTGAGGGAGCCTGCCAGGCACTCTGAGAGGTAAGCACAGGAGTCCCCTGGCTGCACAGTGTCAGCATTGCAAAGTCTATGGCTCAGCATTTGAATGTCTGTTCAGGGGTTTATGGGCAAGTTTTTTGTACCAGGAGAACAAACTTGAGAGAATTTTCTTAAATCATTTGATCTTAATGTAGTACACAGACCTCAATTTAGGAGCTATTTCTTTATATTACTCACAGTATAACATGTTAAACTCTTTAAGTTGTTCATTTTAAGATGCCTTTTTTAACATATGGGTTAACTACCTAGTACTCTCTGTCTGCAGTTGAGCAGAATTTTATAACTACAGAATTTATGTAATTCACTGATGGTGTAAGTAGACTTCTAATAAAACTTTAAAAATTCCTAAACATTTTAACATGACTTATTTGAAGTGATTTGGTTTACATATTCCCCTCTCCCCTTTCCAGGTTCATTATCGGATCCCCTAAATATTGCTGGGCTTAGTCATTTTTGTGAGCATATGCTGTTCTTGGGAACTGAGAAATATCCAAAAGAGAATGAATACAGTCAGTTTCTTAGTGAGCATGCAGGGAGCTCAAATGCATTCACGAGCGGAGAGCACACCAACTATTACTTTGATGTGTCACATGAACACCTAGAAGGTGCCCTGGACAGGTAAATGTGTTTATTTCTGATTTCTGTTTTTTTTTTTAATTTTAGTTGGTCTTTGTGATACCTCTGAATTATAATTATATATGAACCTTTGATTGATAGCATTAGAATTTCCATTATTTTGGACAGGGCTGGCAGCACCATCTGTTAAGGCTGTCAGATGCTTTCCCAATATGTCATGTTTTCAACTGTTTGTAACTTTGTCTAACTTTAATCACTTGGATTGAAAATTTCAAGAGATAATATTTTTTAAGACCAATTTGTAAAATTTGCACTGGAAGCCTGTGGGGGGAGGCTGACACTGAATGAGAAGTCAAGACCAGTGGAGTTGTGAGGTGGACAAAGGAGAAGGACTGTGGTGGTGAGGAACCAGGGTACTGGGGGGAGAACTGGGATAGACTGGGAAAGAAGACAGTCTGAGAAACGTGAGTAGTGAGGACACAAATGAAAACTGAGGGGAAAGAAAAGCTAGCAGACAAAGAGCTGAGTGAGGAGGAGTGTAGCTGTTTTGGAAAAAACTGGAAATGAGTGAGGTGAACGTAGAGCAAGGGGACACTGGGATGAGAAATTCAGAGTGGTAGATTGGGACTGGAATGAGCAGAGGCATAAGTAGTAAGATCTGACTCGTGGGCAAACCTGGTAGACCCTCATGTTCCCTTAATAGTTCCCTCTGCCTCCTTCCCCTATATATCGGAAGTGGGGAACACAGACACACACACCTCTGCTGCTTGAACTAATGGACTAACCATTAGGTTTCCTCTGTGAATGTGGTCAGGTTACTTAAACCAGTGGTTCTCAATCCTTTTTGTACCACACCTCTATTGTAAACATCGTTGGCCAGTTCCAACCCTATGCCCCTCACTCCTGACTTGCTACCTCCTGCTTCAAGGCCTAGCCCCCTAGTGTGCGGGGCAGCGGGTGGGTGTATGGGTTAGGGAAGGGCCCAAACAGCCCTTTGCAGACTGTAACTCTGCTAGCCTGCAAGGGAAAAACCATGGCTTCCCATGTTTTTCTTCTTTAAAAGAGAATTTTTAAAGTTTGTTTGCAACCCTTTCATATATTTTTGCAACCCACTGGTAGAGAAACACTTACTTAAACCACAGTGATTCACTTTTCACAGGGATTCACTGTTGTAAGTTCTTCATTTTCTGGGTCTTGGAGCTCTTCTTTCCAAAAGTATGGAACTCATGCAAATGAAACTGAAGTCAATGGGAGTTGTGTTGTTTGAACACGTTAAGTGTTATGTGATACTGAGCTCAAAATCATGTCCTAAGTGTCTCAAATTAGGCATGCTAATTTGTAGAGTCAGCAAAGTTAGTAGATACTTTTGAACATAATCTTGCCCTGCCTCTTCCCCATTTGTAAAATGCGAATAACTACACTTATGTTCACATAAGCCTTCCAGGATTTTTGTGAACATAAATGTAATACTTGTGAAGCATTCATAAAATGGTGAGTGCTATTGAAATGCCCTACTGGAAATTTAATAGTTATACCTCAAACCCAAGTTTGAACAGTATATAATGAAAAAGGAATTGGTAATATGTATTATACAAGAAAAAAACAAAACATTTAATAGCTGCTCATTAATTGAGCAACACTTGTTCTACAGTAAAATATATTGTCATGCCTAGGCACAAAGGGGCCAAATTATGATTACGTAAGCAACTGTAACTCATACATTTCCTGATTTCTGTGTGCAAGCTTTTGCAACCTCGATGTTCTTTAATATAGTTTTTATAGAGAGTCATGTTACTTCTGGGAAAAATCATGAGTATTATGAATCATTACAAATAAATATTTATTTCTTTTTCTTATTTATCACCAGTGTTGCAACTTGTTTTAAGTTTCTAAAAAAAAAATATAGAAAAAGTGCTGGTTCATTGGTTTTGAAAACATTCTGGACCTGATGTGAGGTACTGCAGAGAATTCAGAGTAGTGTACTTACTTGAACTCAATCTAAACACTGCCCATTAGCTACTGAAACAGTTTGCAAAGATTTTCACGTCTCCTTAAGCTTCATTATTTTGTTTCTCAAAAGTACCGTAGGCCTATAGTAACAGCTTTGAAATTGACAGGAACTAGTTCCCTTTTTTCTTTAGAAGCCTTAATATTAACCACTCTTAATCAGTTTCACCAATTATGTAATTAAACAGAGTAGTTGGGTTACATAGTAGAAGAGTTCCTATGAATGCAAGAGGTTGTATGCACTGTAGTGATATGCAGATAAGAGTTTTTGGTATTGGGGTGTGCTGATAAAGATTTTTTGGGCTGATACCAATGGCCAATTATTGACCACCCTTATCGGCTGATACCAATCTGATTGCTGATATGTAGCCTAACAACTTGGAAAGCAGGGTTCTGTTCAGTGGGAGGAAGGGGCATGGAGGAGAGAAAGGGCACTGGTGGGGGGCGTGCAGATTGAGAGCTGCTACCCCCCACCGCAATGAGGAAGGGAATGGAGCTGGGGCTGGGGTAGGTGCTGCCCACCTGGGACGGGGTGAGCGGCACGTAGGATGGAGTCGGTGACTTATGTAGGGGGCAGCTCCCGCTCTGGCACGCACCCATGGGGGGCATGTGCCTCCTGGATGTGTGTGTGGGGCAAGGACAGGCTGCTGCTGCATTCTTGCACTCAGGGGCTGCACTTGCCAGTGGCTATGATCGGGTGGGGCAGGGCAGGTGGCGGAGGGCTATGGGGGGGGTGCAGAGCCACCCCTGTAGCCTCCTCCCAGCACCACCACTGTCTGCCCCATCCTGCCTGGCCCAGCCCAGTCACAGCCACCAGGAGGAGCCTGGCGCAGCCCCTGAGTGCAAGCATACAGTGGCAGCCCACCCTTGCCCCCACACACAGATCCAGGGGGCATATGCATGACTGCCCAAGGGGTGCACGCAGTGGTGGGAGCCATCCTCCAGCACAGGCCACTGGCTCTGTCCTGCGCCCTGCTTGGGCTATGCAGCGCCTGCCCTATCCCCTCTCCCTCCCTCACTGCACAGGCCTTGATTTGTGCCCCCCCTCCCCCCCAAATGCCCTTTCCCCCCACAGACTTACTGACTAGATGCTGATCTCCAAGCTGCTGGACTGTACTCTTGGCTGCGTGTGCATGTATGTAGCATTTGTCAGCAACCTTATAGGCCACATCAGCCAAAAAAAGCCAATTGCTGATATTGTCAATTTTTCTTTTTATCAGAGCCAATACGGTATGAACCGATATATTGTTGCACCTCTATTTGTTATGATGTAAGCAGATGGGTAACAAATAGGGACTGGCATTGATGTGCAGTCAGGTGAATTTTTTCTTATCAAATATGCATGTAAATGATTACACTATAGTTAAATTCATGAAAACTGTTAAGTCTGCTAGGGGAGAACCATAATCTTCCTGTGAAAGTTGTTTTAAAATAATATTCAGATAATATTTTGACTGACCTTGCAAGATGTCTTCCAGTAAATGAAGTCTTTGTTTTAACCACAAGATTATGTGATCTGGATCAAAACATTTAGGATGGTCTCCAAAGACATAATGAATTAAATGGGAAGTCTTTCTATTGACTTTAATGGACTTTAAGTAAAGGCCCCCATAAAACAGGGATAATATTTTCTTTCCCCACCTTTTGTTCCTGGCTGCTACATATATTAAAAAGAATGGTCCCAGGGGGCAAAGACAAAAGCCTAATATAATTTGGATCTGATCTCTGTTGGGGCTGATAGGTGCAATCATATCACAAAATATGCCTAACAATTTTCTAATAAATAAATCATTATTTATAATTTACAGGTGGAGTAACTGAAAAATAGAGATTAAGTGACTTGATCACAGGCAAAGCCAGGACTAAATTCACAGTTCTTAGCTTTTAGTTCTACCTACTTAATTAACAAATTCAAACATTCATTTAGTTTTCAGAAGATAAACTAGGTTTTGTTCTTATTTTTTCCTGTGCAATAAACTGAATTAAGGTAACATTTACTTGTGTAAAAATTTTTTTAGGTTTGCCCAGTTTTTTCTGTGCCCACTGTTTGATGAAAGCTGCAAAGATAGGGAAGTGAATGCTGTTGACTCCGAGCATGAGAAGAATTTAATGAATGATGCCTGGAGATTGTTTCAGTTGGAAAAGGCTACTGGAAACCCCAATCATCCCTTCAGTAAATTTGGAACAGGTTTGTCAGAATATAATCATCCATCCATTAGTGTTGGTATAAAATACATTTCTCTTCATGCCTGTTTGTTGTGATGCTTCATTATGTTTTCCACATCTTAGATTTAAAAGAAAAAACAAAACCAAACCAAGCAAACAAGCAGAAGAGCTAGATAAAACATAGGGAAGAGTATGATGCAAGAGTTGGAATTCACCAAGGTTCTGTCTTTTATGGTTGTGATAATTGCTACTGTAGATACTTTTTAGAAATGACTTGGGATGAGTCTTAACAATTTGGGACTGTAATCATTGTGACATACATAGGATGAACTGTTTTAAATTACTGTCAGCTAAAAGCCTTGCTAACAACCTAACACAAGAAAGCTGCATAACATTTTCATATTAAATTGAAAATCTTTTCAAAGCTCTGTGGCATTTAATGGATACAAGCATCAAGACAATCTAAGCATTGAACATGGTGGCCATAGCAGCAGACAGTTGTGAAACTTAAGCCTTGAATAAATATGCTGAGTTGGTTGCTCAAGTTTTTTGTTTTGTGAGTGCTCTTAAATGGCTAAAGGAACAAATGACATAATCTTTTCAAAAACATATTGGTGTTGGGATAGTAATCAACTATTTTTTTCCATTAATGTAAAAATACAAAAGGTTTAAGTTGCTGCAGTGGTTTGATTAGATTTAATTAATAGAATTTCCCTTCCTACGTTTCACTGCAGAGCATTTTTAAGAATATCAAGGTAAGTGCAATAGGCCCTTGCCAAGATTACTTGGAGGGTGTATCGACTTTTTTTTAGTAGAGGAAGGACTCTGAAGTGGGAAATAGGGGGAAAAAAATAGAAAAAATAGTAAAGTCATTTCCTATCTGATTGGGGGGGGCTAGAATTAGATCTGTCATTAATTTATAATAAGGAAAAGCAGATTTTATGATCTTATGGCATATCTGTATAGGGAACTTGCTGTGCCTGGCAGCAGCACTTTCCAGTACAATTCTGGCAGTAGCTCAAATGGAGCAGAATGAGAATCAGTAGAGCCACCTTTCTGCAATGCTGTTTACAGACTTTAATAGTAACCCTTGCAAACCAGTAAGCAGCAGTGCTGGAGTAAATCATGTTAAATCCTGTGCAGGTCAAAGATGTCCATAAAAAGGTTGCAGAAAATGTTTCTTTGAAGTTTAGGGACATTCTTCTTAGAGTAGCTCTGTTTTGCAAAGTTACCAGACTTTTGGATGCTTCCAGATACTTGGTGCTTGTTAAGATCGGAATCAGTTTTTTTAAATAGAGGACTAAAATATGCTGAAATTCAGTAGTAATTATATTAAAAATTGTAGTGCTCTGTATTACATAGAACTAGTTTAGACACTGAATTTGCCATCAGATACTTCTGAAAATACAATTTTGTATATATGACTGATTTAAAAAACAAAACAATAACCAGGTCCTTAATTTTAAAAAGAGATGTAATGCATACAGGGCTCCCAAATGCCACCTCTCATGTAATGCTGTATCTTTGACAGCCCTTTCTTTAGTCCTACAGACGAAGTGAGACATCATGAAATCTCCTGGGCTGCAAGAATGGGTGTCATTTTTGCTGTATTAGGTCATCTGTGGAACTTGCTCTGCCAGCAGTCTTCCTTGTGATGCTCCTGTGCCGGACAGGCATTCTAGTCCTCGAGGTTTCCTTTCAGTGTAGTTAGCCTTTCTTCAGCTTTCCCATGTGCCCAGCACCCAATTAATGCAAGAGCTCAAACAGTACATTTGCTCTTATGTCCCCTAACAGGCCTTGTATAGTCACCCTAGACACCCTCTGACAGTTGTCCACTAAAGACCATAGTATAGTAGTAGCACAGTTGTAAAACAATAATAATTTAGTTCTTTAACGTGTTCTTCCCAATCCGGTGTCTGTTTTGTGGGCTTAGGAATGGCAGAGTCCATAGATCCTGTAACTGCAGCCTGGTGTTTGTAAAATTTAGTAAATTGCTGTAACAAAGGAAAAGACAGACTGGGGAGAAAATATGCAAGCTTTTTATAACAAATAACTTGCAAAGAGAAATTTATATTTGCATACATGTGCCTTTAGAAATATGCCCACTTTTATTTCAGATGTCACTTTTTTAAAATTAATGCAATAAATTTGATGTCATGAACTCACTTAGCTTCATGAAGGTTTGACTGAATGCATCTGTAACATCTGGAACAGACTGATGTATATATTGTTTACTCATTGCTCCATTTAATTTGTGGTAGTTGCTACTGTGTTCCAAGGGTTTGGTAAATCAGTCTAGAAAGCATTTTGTAATGTACGTCTTCCTGTTGTTGTGCATACTATGTTAATCTCTTCCTGTGTTGCACTCGTTTTTCTTTTGCCTTTGCCACACCTTTTCCTCTGTGAGAGATTACTGTGTTCTGTGAATTGTCTGTGCTTAGGTGCACAGTCAGACTGGTCTTAAGAGTTGACAAAAAGAATAGCAGTTTGCATTTTGAACTTTATCTTCTATTTTCAATCTTGCAGAATCATGGCAGTGAGAAATGGAGTTGACTAAAATCCAGCTGTGGATTAGTTGTTTTTCACAGATTTTCCTTTTTCACACTTAGTGTTGCACCAAAAAATAGCCCTGCTTTAACATCAAACTCAACTATTTCCTTACAATAAATATTGCTAACAGTGTTTATATATAAAGTCTTCAAAAACCAATACTAGTGACTATTTAAAAGAGAATTTTGGATTCCCACTCTTGCCTGAAAGACTTCAGTTTAGAGATTTAGTTAAAGGGCCATCTTTCCTCTTACTTTTTAGAAGAGAGACCACAGTGAGAACAAAAGAGCAGACTGGCTCTAATGAGCCGGGAGGGCCTTTTAATCAGTAGTTTAAGATTTTATATGCCCTTAATAAAAAAAAAAAAGTCTCTGCCTCTAGAGCATAGGTTTTAAACATATATTTTATATTTATAAATTATGTTTATCCTATTCTATTTAGTTTACAGATTCATATAACTTGTAGCAGTCTAAAATACTAAATATTTTTGTGGCTTTTCTTTTGCCTTCCAGGGAACAAATTTACATTGGAAACCAGACCAACCCAAGAAGGAATAGATGTAAGACAAGAGCTGTTGAAGTTCCACTCCACTTATTATTCATCAAATCTAATGTCTATTTGTGTCCTAGGACGAGGTGAGTGTGTCTTACTTTTATGATAGCTGTTTATCTATGCTAGAAGAGTGCGACTCTTATACAGTTATAATTATTCTCTTACAGAAGTCAATCAAACATGCTCAAATCGGGTAAGCCTTTTTCTTTAAAATGTGAAACAAAGGAGGGTAATGTCCTAATCCTTCAAATACGTATCTAATTTTGTGCACTGTGAATAGTCCCACTGAAATCAGCGGGGTTGCTCACTGTTTGCAAAGTTTAATATGTATAAAACTGGAGATTTAAGATTTTAAGTCCAAGTTTACCCCTTGTCACTGTACTTCTGGTAATATTTGCTTTGTAAGTCCTGAGGTCTCTTTTCTTTGTTTTATTTTTATTTTTTTTTAAGGGGGTTTTTTCTGTAACAGACTTGGTCTGGACTGCTGCCTGAGAGATGAGGTCTTACACCTTGAATAAAAAATGCTTTTAAAATGGCTTATAGAATTTTATTTTAGAAATTTAGATATTTTTTAGCAGCTGTAGTCCCAAGATACCATGCATAATGCATAGCTTTCTCTGATGCATATTTTTTGTGCATCTTAGATCACTGTGGAATTATACAATCGAAGATGGAAGTGCCAAAGTTTTATCTTTTGCCTTCCACAAGCTTAAAAATTAGATAAAGAACCTTTTATAACAGAAGTATTGAGCACTTGAGATTGACTCTGAGGGTGGAAGAGCTTGCTTTGAGCCTCTCATGGTGTTTTACAACAGAAATAGCAAACCTAGCTTTCTTTTAGTGAACAAGCAGGATAAAAAACAGATGGAGAGGGGAAGAATTTCTCTATATAGTAACAAAAACGGTGAATTAAATAATCCAATCCATTAAATTTCTTGCAGGTCACCCTTAACATTATTCTGTCCTAGATTGCATCACTACAAATCTTTCCTTAGACAAAAATCCCATTGCATTTGAAGGATAAATAATGTGTATTTTTTCACATTACTGGTATAATTAATTTAACTTGATTTATGTTTATGTACAAGTCAAGGTCATTTTGTTTCAGGGAAGGTGTTTTTTTCATTTATCAGCTTTACAGAAATCTTTCAAGGATTGCTTTAGCAATTTATGTTTAGTAGTATTTTGAAGCTCATTTTTGATATTTCTAAAATTGTTAACTTTTTTTACTCTGAATTTGTAATTGTCCTGTATTATTTATTCAACAATTCATTATGCTGTGTACTAGTACTTTATCTTGTATCAGTTTGCTTTACCTCTTCTTCACAACTTCCAGACTTTGTCAAAAATGCCTGCATCAGTAAAAGAAAATGTTGCAGTATTTTCAGAGTAATTTTTTATTAATTCAGTAGATTAATAAATCTCTACACTACTAAATTGGGAAGCCTAAAATTATTTTATTTGGAGATTGGGTCAAAATAAACTGTAAATTTCTGAATTTTTACAATTTTTAGTGGGAACTCCCAACACTCAAATTTATTTGATGTTAGTTGCACCCATAAATGTTTTTGGACTGTAAAAAGGTAGAATCAATCTTTTGTGCTTTAAACTGAGGAAGGGAAGCTGAAATCCTTTGGAGTTGCTTTTTAGAATATTGTTGAAATACTTTTGATAGGTAGCTTTCATGTTGCTTGTATGGGAAATACCCATGCAACTACTTTTTATGTAATATTCTTTATCCATGTATTTGTAAAGTAGCTATCATTGTAGGACATAGGTGTCACATAACCAAAATGGCATCTAATTATGACTATAAAGGGGCCTAAACTCTCTACATTTCTGTCACAGCTCTTTGTCCAAGTGAGATAATTTAGGTGTTTACTTTTCAAGCCTCTATCTTAATGTCTTTGATTGCACATAGAAGGTGTATACCAGTGGTGCTCAACCTGTGGCCTGGAAACCAGATCCAACCTTCGAAGCATTGTCATTCAGCCCTTGGGGCTCCCCATGGGTCTGGAAATTTGGTGGCAGGGGGAGCAATGACAGTGTTAATTGTTCTGGGAGCAAGAACAATTTCCAGACTTGTGTGGAGAGCACCATGGGCTGGATCACATGACCCTATGTGCCACAGCTGGATCCAGTACATGGGGTTGTGCTTGCGGACTGACTCGGCACACCGAATTCATAAGGGACCCAGCCCATGGATTGGCCCCATGTCACCCATCCAGCCTACCGAACTGGATAGCTTGAGCACCCCTGGTCTACACCAACGTGAGTCTGGCAGAAGAACTAAAAGTGGCAAGATTCAGGGTGCTGATGTCTTCTGGCAGAGACTTCAACACTTGGGACTTCCCTGAAAGCACTCACCCCTACCCACAAACCTCATTTTGGTAAATGGTTAGCCATAATATTTGTCATCAGTAAATCAGTGCTTTTAATTGATGATGAAAATTAATATAAACATACAGCATTTAAAAAAACAGCGTTCAGCTGTGCTTTTACTTGAGTTTATGGCCCTAATGCATTTTTAATCTAAAGTGAGCAGTTAAAACATTGCTTATTTTCAAAATTTTGAATAGTAAATGCTGGGAAGGAGGGGGTTGTTGGTTTTTGTTTTTTTTTTTAATTTATTTTAAGTTTGCTAATTCAGACTTTGTTTTAAAAAAAAAAATCCAGAATAAAAACGTGGTTGAATGTGGTTCAAGAGAAGATCTAACAGCTTTGTGATTTTTTTTTTTTAAATAGATCTTCAAAGAAGTAAAACCAGTAACAAGTTTAAACATACAGCGAAGCAATTATGACACAACCTTAGTGCTTAGTCCACATAAGGACTGTAAAATAGAAGCCATCTCAACAGCCATCACCCAGGCAAATTGACCTTGCCCTAATAAGAAAAACAAGTATTTACACACCGTAGCATTTAAGTGAATCATTCCCATTCTTCAGCTGTGCATCAGAACTTTGATATCCCTGTTGAGACCTGGATAATAAAATGTGTGTCCTTTCATAAACAATCCACAAAACCAGCAATGACAATGTTGTTAAGGTCTTGCATTAAAAAAATGAAAGCCTTATGTTAAAATTTAAAAAGTAATACATAACATATTCCTTCTGAAATGTAAGGGAGGAAGCAAACCTAACTTTCAAAAATTATTTTTCTAACAGGAATATCTGAGTCTCAAACCTCTTGATAATGATTATGCTACTCTCTCGATTCTTTCTTTCAGAATCCCTGGATGAGCTAACTAGTTTGGTAGTGAAGTTATTCTCAGAGGTAGAGAACAAAAATGTTCCAATACCAGAATTTCCTGAGCACCCTTTCCAAGAAGAACATCTCCGGGTAGGTTGTGAGACTTCCTAGTGTAGCTAAACTAGCTAGTGCAGACCTTAATGCCATGTAGGAACAATAACTTCTTATACTCCCTACTGTTATTTTAATGTACCGTATTTTTCAGACCATAAGACGCACTTTTTTCCCCCCAAAAGTGGGGGGAAAACGAGGGTGCGTCTTATGGTCCGAAGGTGTGGTACCCCAGAACATTTGTTTGCGGTCCCATGCGCCCGCTTACTGTCCGCTGCCGTTCCCATGCT
>NW_017728951.1:29658951-29665099 GCF_001723895.1 Crocodylus porosus | reverse complement strand
TGATGATGGTTCTTAACACCACTGTTGAGTTTACGCTGTTAAATATTACCGTATTTTGCTTTATTTTAATAAATATTTTAGTATACCGGTACTATTTGGTTCAGAATATTTTTTTTTCTTGTTTTCCTGCTCTAAAAACTGGGTGTGTCTTATGGTCAGGTGCGTCTTATGGTCCGAAAAATACGGTATGTCTGTTTGCAATATAGATAAGGTTGTATATATGGATGTGAGGAACTGAGAAAGGAAGATTCAAAGAAGATCCGTGTGCTTAGGTGTTAAATCTTGAGTTTAAGATTGTGAATATAAACATTAATCTGCTAATTTCCTGGATTGTTAGTAATTGTATTGATAGGAAATACACTTGAGTAACTTTTAACCCTAAGTAAATGTTTTGTGTGAAGTATATATGTTCATATGTAAAGAATTGTGTGTATATGGAATATATAAGCCTGGGGAGAAAAAAACTGAAATAGACAGAATCTTGTATTTTTTTTTTTTCTTCTAGCAACTTTACAAAATAGTACCTATCAAGGACATTAGAAATCTATATGTCACATTTCCAATACCAGACCTTCAGAAATACTATAAATCCAACCCTGGTCATTACCTGGGTCATCTCATTGGACATGAAGGCCCAGGGAGTCTTTTATCAGAGCTCAAAGCTAAAGGTAAGCAAGGTAAAAGGTAAACAGCAAAAATGTGTTCCATAAATAAATATATGATGGAGCCTTGGGACAATGTTTTTAAAAATAGTGGTTTTGTTTGTAAATATTGATGGCCAGTCCCGACCCAGTAAATAGTTTAAGTAGAAAACAGCCCCTGCCACTCCCTCTTCCCCTCCTAGGCCTGCTGGTGTCCTTCACTCCCAACCTGCTACCCCCTGCCACCAGGACATAGCCCCCTAGTTTGCGGGTGGGGTGGGGTGGGGTGGGGCAGGGGGGGTTGAGGCATATACCCTCCCAGATTTGTGTACTCAGAACAGGCATGGGGCTGCAGTGTGGTTGGACCAGCATGGGCAGGAGTTGCCTCGGCAGCCCAGTGGGTGGGACCTGGCATGGGAGAGTGAAGCAGGGCAGTAAGACTCATTGCCCCTGGGACCCCTGTGCCAGACATGCCACCAGCAGCACAAGGAATAATGGACTGGAGGGTAGGGGGAGTGAGCTGTGCTGCCCTTACCTTCAGCTGCCAGCCACATGTGCACTGGGCTGCAGCTCTACCCTGCGCCATGGCCCAGCTGCTGCTGCTGCTCCACTGAGGCCTCCCACACTGCTTCCCTACTCCTCCTCCCCTCTGAGGTTAGAGCCACAGTGAAGGGAGCAGTGGTGGCTGAGCCATGGTGATGAGGTAGAGCCACAACCTAGCAGGTCAGCAGCTGGTGGCAGGAGGAAGTGGGGGAAGTGAACACCACCCCCACCCTCTCCCATTACTCCTTGTGCTGCTGACAGCATGACTGGTGTGTGTGTGTGTGTGTGGGGGTGGGGGGGTTAGGGTTAGGGTCCTGCTGCTGGGCTGTGGAAGTGGTGGCTCCTGCCTGTGCCAGTCTGGGCAAGCTGCAGCCCTGTGCCTGCTGGGGGCACGCAAATCTTGGGGGGGCATGTGACCACCTCAACATGTTGCCTGTGTCCCTCCCATCCCCTTTGTGTTGCCTATCCCCCCTACCCCGACTTGCCTGGGGGGAACTGCAGGAGCTGCTTTCCATGCTACCTGGCTGCCACCTGCATGTGTGTTTGTGCATGTGCCCACGGCACCTCCTGCCTGATTGCCCTCCTCTTGCTCTCCCATGCCCCAGGCAGCCCCTTGCAGGTTGGAACTCTGCCAATCTGCAAGGGAAAACCTAAAATTTCCAATTTTTTCTTCTTTAAAGGAGAATCCATTTTTAAAGTTTGTTTGTGACCCTTTCATATATTCTTGCTACCAACTTTTGAGTTATGACCCACAGGTTGAGAAACACTGTTCTAAGATGGTCTTCAGTCTTATTCTCATTTCTCAGATAGATGCCATAATATTGAATATTATTGTTGGGATGTTTTATTCTTACGTAATGTTTTTGAAACCTTTCAGACATTGTCCTCACTTGTTCCTTGTGCTGCTGATATTGTGGCTGTTAGGAGCTCCATCTATAAGCAGAAGACCAAAATAATGTGTCTTTTACTCTTTTGGTTTGTTTTGATTTACTCTGGTTATATGGCAAATTATTAACTGCAAAAACTGCATTTTACTGCGTATCATCCACAATTCCTTATTATAGTATACAGCTTAGAGATCCATTATTGCCAGAGTTGTAATTGATGTCCATAAGTGATTGCACAAAGATAAACATTCATATTCCTTTATGATAATTCTACATACTGTTTTTTCATATGAAATATTTACTTACCTGTGTTATGTGTTCCTGATTCCTATGCCTGATAGAACCTCTTGTTTCTCCCTACTTGGGAGGCCAATGATCTGCCTTAGTTCTTTTGGGCCTTCGGTTCTTTGCACATGATGCTTCTACATAGTAACTGAGAACTATTGCCTTTAGGATATTATAATTTATAGAAATAGTGAGTTGAGAAAAAACAAATGCAGATAAATAGTGTTCTATTCCCAGAATGGATTGGGTTAAACTTAAGGAGGGGGAGATGAGAGAGAGGCACTGGCAAAAGGAGTCCACAATGCCAAATTTTAATGAATAAATAACCAGTCCAGCAGCAACAAAGCAAGTCATGGGTTTGTATAACCAATGTTGACATTCCTCCTTGAATCAGAAGGAGCAATGGCTAAAGGAACTTTGTGGTCTTCTGATCTCTTGGGGAAACTTGAGGTTGCAAAGAAGAGATAAGGAATGAGGACATTGCTGACCTCTTGTTACATGTTGAGGAGATGGTCCTGACTCCAGTTTTCACTAGATATCTTATTGGAAGAGCACAACACTTATGCAGAATCTCGAAGGGACTCTTTTTTTCTTTAGCTTCAGTTGATAGGGAGGCAGGCCAGGCAGTTCCTCTTCTACATGTGGGGCTCTCAGTTTGGTCTACTGCAGGAATGTATATGTTCCTGATGGGACTCTCACTGACCTGTTAGTCATGGAGCACCTTGCTACTGTTGTTCTGCTACATGGCAGAACAATCTCTTGGCGTATCCCTCAAAGTAATTTATTCCAATGGGTAGTATGCTGAAAGGTACGTCACACTTGGTTTACAATATAAAGCTCTTTCGGCAGAACTCAAGTTTGCCAATGGAATTTTGCATATGTTTTTACCAGTGACGTTTCCTCATCTTCCAAAGCAACTTAGGCTATCTGCTACTGTATGGCAGTTGGAAGAAGCCTTGTGTGGACAGTCCCACACCTTTGTCAGCCTTAGCAATTTTTCAGAAGCAATCCCACAGTGCCTTGTGCTGCCTGCTCTGGACACAAGTTTGAACTCCATTGGCCAAAATGTTAGCTACTGGGAAGCCTAGCCCCTCTTTAAAATTTCTGTGCCATTTTGAAACTAGTACCATGCATGGGAACGGACCACCATAATGTTCTTTGATTATTGCCAGGTGAGGTGGGTAGAATGGAGTTTAAACGAGATTGATAGTTTTATCTACAACTAAGATTTATATACTATTCTGCAAAGAAAGTAGCTGGGGAGGGGAGGAACCGGTAGTAGGTTTGCATGAAAACTACTAGACCGCTTAGAAGTCCAGTCCTCTTTCTTTTTTTATGAACTTATCCTGTTTTTGTGGGGTAATAAGGGCATATTAGGATTTTGCTACTGATGCAGGTTGTTTATGCCCTTACACACCCCACTGCTACCATGACATCCTTCAGTCTTGGGTTTGCCCTTTGAGCAACACAAATGCTGGATGTAGTCTGTTGTAGTAGAAACGTTCTCTCCATTAAAAATGAAGCAAATGCATGCATGAAGAATAGCATCTCATGCCTCCAGCATACCTTTTCATACCTGACTGGTACTAAAGGGGACACAGGTGGTGTTCTCTTTGATCCTCCCAGTCTTGGGGTATGGGCTGAGGAGGGAGAGGAGGATCCAGGTAGTTAACCAAAGACTGTGGCACTGGTGTCATCAGGAAGGCTTTGGCTTCCATGACCACAGCCCACTTTTTGGCGAGAGAGGCATCAAGCTGCTGGGAAGAGATGGCCTCCACCTCTCTCCGCTGGGGAGGAGGCTCTTCTTAGCCAGACTGGCTGACCTGCTCCACCAGGCTTTAAACTAAGCCCACTGGGGGACAGGGGGACTACTGCCACTGCTGGCCCATTGAGCAACTATTGCAAAGCCAGCAGGCCAAGGCATTTAAGGGAGCTCACCCCTGCCCCAGCCCTGGTACAATCTGTGGGCAAGGCAAGAACCCCTAAGGGCACACTTGCCTGCCTGTACACAAATGCCAGGAGCTTGGGGAATAAGCAGGAGGACGAGTTCCTCCTGCTTAACTCAAATAATTACGATGTCATAGGGATAATGGAGACCTGGTGGGACTCCATCCATGACTGGACCACGGGTATAGATGGCTATACCTTGTACAGGAGAGATCGAGTAGATAAAACAGAGGGGGTATAGCTCTCTATGTTAAGGAAAGCTACGCATCCCTGCAAGCTGATGTTGGTGACTAAGGTGGATGACTGGAGACCCTCTGGGTTAAAATCCATGGGGAACATGGCACAGGGGACACAATGGTGGGAGTCTACTACATACCTCCCACCCAAATTCAAGAGCTTGACAAGGAGTTCTCCCGGGAACTGGGTGAGGCCGTATGCTGCAGGACCATGGTTGTCATGGGTGACTTCAATTACCCGGACATCTCGTGAGAGGATCACTCAGCAAAATCTGAGCTTCCTCTTGTGTGTGGATGACCTCTACCTGACTCAAGAAGCCTACAGGCCAATGAGAGGTAAAGCGCTGCTCGACTGGGTACTGGGGATGACCTAATCAGCGACCTAGTGATCGATGGGAAGCTGGGTGACAGCAACCATGAGCTGATCACCTTCACCATCCGCCGTAAAGCTGGCAAGTCAGTCAGCAACACAGAAGTCCTTGACTTCAGGAAAGCCAACTTTGACAAGCTCAGGAGGCTTGTCAGTGGGGCCCTAAGGGACCATGACCCCAGGGGGAGGGGAGTTCAGGAAGAGTGGTTGCTTCTCAAGGAAGCGATCCTCAGTGCACAAGATAATACTATTCCATCTCAGAGGAAAGACAGCAAGAGGGCACAGCAGCCCCCCTGCTCTCCGGGGATCTAGCAGACCGGAGGCTAAAAAGAAAGACCTATAAAGGATGGAGGATGGAATTCACTTCCAAGGAGGACTATTCTGCACTGGTCCGGTCCTGCAGGGAGCAAACCAGGAAAGCCAAGGCTGCAACTTAACTCCGACTAGCTTTGAGCATCAAGGACAATAAAAAGTCCTTTTTCAGATATGTGGGGAGTCAGAGAAAAAGCAAGGGCAATATGGTACCCCTGCTGAACCAGATGGGACAACTGACACCCAGGAAAGAGCCAAACTATTAAATGGGTACTTTGTGTCAGTCTTTCATCAGTCCCATGGAACGCCCATGCCAAACACGGGACGGGGGGGTCTGGCTGAGGGAGATCCCCTGCCCTCCATCAATGCTGACCTCATGAAGGAACACCTTGAGAGGCTGGATACCGTTAAGTCAGCCGGCCCTGACAATCTACACCCCAGGATACTCAAGGAGCTGGCGAGCTTCATAGCTCAGCCTTTGGCACGGATCTTTGAGAACTCCTGGTGCTCCGGTGAAGTGCCTGAAGACTGGAAGAAGGCCAGTGTTGTGCCTATCTTCAAGAAAGGGAGGAAGGTGGATTCAGCTTACTGTAGGCCCATCAGCCTGACTTCTATCCCAGGGAAGGTCTTAGAAAAGTTTATTAAAGAGCCCATCCTTGATGGACTGGCAGATGCCAACATCCTGAGGGATAGCCAGCACAGGTTTGTTGCAGGTAGGTCTTGCTTGACCAATCTCATTACCTTCTATGACCAGGTGACCTATCACCTGGACAAGGGAGAAAAGATTGATGTTGTATATCTTGACTTCAAAAAAGCCTTTGATCTGGTATCCCATGTTCATCACCTCTTGGCGAAACTGGCCAGTTGTGGCCTTGGGTCCACCATGATCCATGGGCTGGAGAACTGGCTCTGTGGTCAGACCCAGAG
>NW_017728951.1:29636984-29656485 GCF_001723895.1 Crocodylus porosus | reverse complement strand
TGTGTGTGTGTGTGTGTGTATGTGTATATATATGAATATTAAATAGAACCAAACTCCATGGTTGAGGAAGCCACTTCGGAATATATTTCTTATACAATACAGTTCTGTAGATTTAACATCATAATATTTACCGAAAATAAAAATAAATTTTGTCCTAACTCAAAATACCGCAACACAACAGAATGTTGTTTTTTGAGCCAAATATGTGGACTCTTTAAGGCTTTATTGAATTGTAAGAGGAATAATTCATCCCACTGTCAGTGTTGTAAGCCGCCCTGAGGTGCACCTGGAAGGCTGGCATGTTTTGCGAAGCATGTCTGGCCAGGTACCTCTCCCACTGGTGGCTTTTGCTCTAGCTGCCTAGGATCCCACTCCAGGTCCACAATATGGGAACCTGAGCTGCCCTACTCTTGAGTGAGTAGCAAGGAAGCTACTCAGTGTGCTGCTGCATGCATGCCCGTAAGCTTGCCAATAGTAAAAGTGAATTGCCTAGTGAGTTCTCCGGGCCAAACTGGAACATTGGGAAGTGGAGCTCTGTCACTGTCCAGGCCAAGATAGAACATTTAGAAATATATACCTTGACTTTGCTCTTTTTCTCCATGTTTGCATTGGCAAAGGCACATAGGGCTGTAGTAATCTGCTGGCTGATGATATTTTTATTTTAGTTATTTTTCTCTTTACTATTTACTATCCTAGAAAATTACCAAGAATGTTAAAATTATAAAACCAGGTATTCAAAAATGTGCAGATTCTAGAAACAAGGTGACAGTGTGCAACCTTTAAATAGACCTGTGGTGCATATGTATTGTGTTATGGTCCTTAATTACATGACTACGTACTATTTTTTCCATAGGTTCCCTGCCTAATTAAGTACATAGGTTGGATCCAGTAACGATTGTTAAGCAGGTCTTTCTGGTTGAAGTAGGTAGTTGTCTGTAGGACCCTACCCAAAATTGTTACAGAAGTTGGAAAGTGTGTAGTGAACTTGGTGAGAGACTGCAGGAAGAGGATGAAGTGGTTAAGTGGTTGAGGGCTTTATTTTGTAACTTGTAAAATGTTATTTTAAAGTAGCTTTTTGTGTGTGTATGTGAGAGAGAGAAAGTGAATAGTAAGCACAAACATACTTTTTTACTTTAGTACTTAATTTAGAACGGTATTTACTGGAAATATTTTGCAAGTTACAAAATCATGCCTGCATGAGTTACATGTGTGTGTTCATTAGTTTGTATTCACTTATTAATGTAAGGCCAGGGTTTTCTGTTCTAAATATTTGTTTTGGCTTGTGCTGTCTTTCATGTTTACATATCAAAACACAGTACATTTCTTGGGAATGGATGGAGGGTAACAGAAAACCCAGGCTGATTCAAATTATTTGAGGTGGGTGTAGGGAAAGCTGGGCATGCAAAAGCAAAAGTTAAATGGTAGGGAGTAAGGAAAGGAAGAGCAGTGGCATAGGACTTTTAGGAAAAATTGCAGAGTAGGGATCAACACTGAAAACTGGGTGAATGAACTGCAGGGTAGGGAAACGGAAGAAAGCATGGACTTTGTTTCCCATGGACTTTGAGTGAGCAAAAGGTATAATTCAGCAGAAGGTTTTTAAATGTAAAACAGCATATTGGCCTCAAAAGATTTAATTTTTTTTTAATTGAGCATTTGTGTAGTGGGACTAGGTTCTTTGAGTGATATAATGCTGCTTGAGAGTTAGTTGGAGACATCTTATCTGATAACAAGAGAGAAAAGTGGAGTCAGTTATCATGACTTTTTTGGATGATCAGGTAGTCAAATAAGATTTTCTGGCAAAAAGGGCTCAGACTCGGCTGCATGGCACTTATGCCATTTATGGCAGAATTTAGGTATTATATGGCTACAGAAAACCTTGGAATCAAATTATGTGGCCTGAATCATAATATTATGAGGAATAGTTTCAGCACCTGCGTGACTAAGTAGAGAGTTTCATCTTTGGTGGTTGTGGAGGAAAAGTCAGTAATACGTATGTAGTAGCTTTACCTGACAGAAGCATCAGGGAATTATTGTTATAAACACTCTGAGTTAATATGTGGCTAGAGTAGTAGTTGTTGAATGAAAATTATATAAATCCTGAAAGGTCTTAATCTGTAAGACAGATTCAACCTGAATTGCTTTCTGATGATCAAGGAATTATTAAATGCACCTGCTCAGGGCCAAAAACTGCACAACTATTGTGGGTACACTGAAGAAGTTTAAAGGGTAAAGGAAGCCCTTTCCTAGCCACCTCTGTTTGGCGAGTTCAAAGATTTTCAGCTTACCACTCTTGTTGTGGAGGTTTACCAGACTGACTTTTTCCACCTCCTGCATTGGCTGCTTTTTGAAGCATTGATTATAATACCACATCTACTTGAATATAAGAGGACCCTGATATTATAAGATGACCCCTCAATAGTTGCATTCTATATATGGAACTATGCATGATATTAATCCAAAGTCAAAAGCCTCATGATTTACCATATAGTCCACTGGGCTGGGCCCCAGCGGAGTCAACAGCATTTCAAGCCATGGTGACCCCCATAACGCAACACTACTCAGTGTGTGCGCCTACCCCAGATACGCCCCCCACTCCCCACAAATGATGTGTGTGGTAGCCCCCCTCACTTATGAGTGGAAATGGGTGTTCTTGTCACGAGTCTTGGGATTCTCCAAAAATATATATGCAGATGAGGCTCAGGGACACCTGCTCTGGCTTCATTTCATACAAGGTGGGGCCTTGCTAATCATATGTGACAGGCTGAGAGAGGAGCTGACAGGGATTCTGGGTGAACTGTTTGGGGCTC
The DNA here is from genome assembly GCF_001723895.1 of Crocodylus porosus. Classification (NCBI taxonomy): domain Eukaryota; kingdom Metazoa; phylum Chordata; order Crocodylia; family Crocodylidae; genus Crocodylus; species Crocodylus porosus. The sequence continues at coordinate 29,653,678 of NW_017728951.1, read as the reverse complement.
TGTTTGATGATGTTTGCCAGAAGAAACAGGAATCATTGGAAATGGGAAAGAAAGATGCAGCTTAGCTGTGGAAGTGAAGAGCAGTTGAAATGCAACACCATGGCTCACCACGACTAGAAAAGGAGTGTAGTCCTCCTCAGTACTAACTCTATGGTCGCTATTGTATACCTTATTCAGATAGGCTGCACTAACCTAACCTTGTGGTAGGGTCCCATCAGTATGTTTGCCCAGTATGGGCTGTACTTACCTGTCAGGGGAAACGCCATGTATCTGGGTCCAGGAAGGCAGTTTTCCTTAAGCACCCAGGGGATAACTGCTCTTCTGGTCTGGCTTAGTACCCGCTGAGATATTGGGGTTTTAAGCCCACATTATGGAAATGGGTGGCTTCCCCCTAGCTTGCTCCTGCAGCCATATAGCTGAGGACAAGCAAAATGTGGGGGCATCTGAACCCCAAGCCCCTTGGCTTGGACCTGCATGTAGGATGCCTGCCAAAAGATGTTGGAAACATCTGAAGCCTCAGTAGAGGTAGAGGACGTTTGCCAGTTGTAGGGCCATTTATGGCTCTGGACTGACTCAGGATTTGGACTTGATTTGGCTGATTTGACTTGGAACGTGAAAAAATTTAAAAAAAGAAAAAAGGAAAGGTAAGGCCCCCCCATCAGCATGCTTGCTTAATATGGGCTGTGTACTTTATAGCCATGCTCAGGGTTGGCTGTATTTAATCACCTTCATAGTTGGTTTCCATTACTGAGTACATGCTACTTTTAGCAGCTGTTCAAAGATAGAATATGTATTTAGTGAGGTTTCCTTGTATTCCTTGTTTCCTTGTAAGATGTGGCGGGGGGGGAGGGGTTCCCCATGTTGACTGAAGAGGAAAAAACCTTGTCTTTTATTCAAGTAAATATGGTAGGTAATATCATTCAAGCCTTTACTGAGCAAATAGATAATCGCTTTATAATACTTGGTAATAGTAATTGGATTACAAATGTTTCCTTGGATAAGAAACTGTGTAAGAAAGTGTAATAAGCTGATTTATCAGTAGTAGTATTTGAGTGTGATATTGTAGCCATGATAGTCCAAGAAATGTGCAAATAGCAAGGATTTTTGTGGGTAATTATTTTTTATTGGCCCAACTGCATAATAGAGGTAGACTTAGACCTGAAGAAGAATACCCTGCTGCTTGTTTATTTTGGATGTTTAAATTGGCCCAGCATATATTTGGGTATGCTTTATTCTTTATTTCAAGTTATTTTACCAAATGACTATTTTGATAGTGATTTTTTTTTTAATATACTGTCACTTTTTTCTAATAAAATACAAAAAACTTTTATTTTATTTTCCCTTAGGATTTAAATGCTGTGGCTTTCAGGTTCAAAGATAAAGAACGACCAAGAGGTTATACATCAAAGCTTGCTGGGATGTTGCATGTAAGTGAACTTTATGTATTTTGGACTGTATCTGAATGGAGAGTAATAAGTTAAAATTTTGTTTTGAAATCACACCGCATAAACAATATAAATAAATATCTGTGAATGTCTGTCTTCATTTTACATCCCTGGATTCTGGAAGCATTTTTTTGCAGTACTGATTTCTACGGGTAAATGTTCAAGAAATGAGTCATCTGCTTTTGCTCCCTAGCATTTTGTATTTTTAAGTTTGATGGAATGAATGATTCAGCATTTGGACTGAAAACCTGACTTATTAGCCCTAATAGGTCTGAGGAAGACTCAGTCCTGAGAGTTTCCACATGCTGTGTTTATTTGACAGCTGAATGCTGAGATGTGGCACAGGGGCATGCACTTAGGGCTGCTTGACATAAGTACTTGTATTAGTATGAATATACAAGTATACATTTATCAAGTTGATATGCAGTAGTTTTTTATTTATTTGACTAAACAGAATTTTCTCCTTCAGGTAAATTTTGGGCTGGTTTAGTGGATCACAGTTAAAATCTTGTTTATTTCCTATTTATTTCCTATCCAGTAAACTTCAGACTTTTTCACATATTTTTTTCCCATGTTGTAAAAATTTTCCTCACCCTACATGAATTTATTTTAAATTAAATTTATAGCTGATCTTGTTTTTTTCTGGACTGTTCTCATTTGTCACTTCTTGTTTCGGTTCTGTCATATGGTGAACTTGCTATTTTGAATTTAAGTATGCAGCAGATTAGCCTATTTAAAGAAGGTTAAGTAAAAGTGTAGGCAAGTAGTCATGCTAAGCAAGAACAGGGGTAGGCAACGTTTTTGGGCCAGAGTGCTGAAAAAACCCACAATGCCTACCTTTGAAGGTGCAAGAAAAATAGAACAAGGGTAGCGGGGAGTACATGACAGGATGCCCTGCTTGTGTCCCTTGCACCCCACCCAAAGCCCCTACCCCCTAGCCTTGCTTGTGCCCCTGCTGCCCCTTGTCCCCCAGCCCAGGCTCTGTGGCTATCAGCAGCTACCCAGAACCTGGACCAGCCGCAGCCAGGAGGCTGCAAACAGCTGCTGCCTCCCCGCCCTGGCCCTAGCCCTCGCTGCCTCCCAGACTTGCCCTGGGCTCCAGAGTGGCAGCAGATACCGGCAATGCTCCCTGCTGTGCTGCCCTCAACATACACTGTGCTCCTGGCCCTGCTGCCCTCCCTTGGGCCCTCCTGAGTGCAGCATGTGCGACCCAGAGTGGCAGCACAGGGAAGCTGCCTGTTGCTGCAAGGTCCATGCTGCCCAGGTCACGCTTCCCCTGTGTGTACGGCAGCAGCATGGGCAGCATGCAGGGTTGTGCCCCTCACTGCTGCTACCTCTGCCGGCAGGGTACATGTGGCCAGGGGAGCTCGGAGCGGCAGGCAGCCTTCTGCATCCCCCACTGTGCACTGCCATGCCAGGTTTCACATGCTACTCTGCAGAAATGGTGGCAAGGGCAACACAGTGGGGAGCATTGCCAGTATCTGCTGCTTCCCCAGAGCCCAGGGCTGGATCTGGGGCTGGGAGGCAGCTGAGGCCGGGCCCAGGAGGCAGCAGATGTTTGTAGCCTCCCAGCTGCAGCCAACCCAGGTTCTGGGTAGCTGCTGATAGCCATGGAGCCCGGGCTGCTTCCAGCAGGGCTTCCATCCTCCCAGCCGGCTACTGGAAGCACCCCAAGCTCCATGGCTATCGGCAGCTATCTTGAACCTGGACTGGCCGTAGCTGGGAGGCTGCAAACAGCTGCTGCTGCCTCCCCACCCCGGCCCTGGCTGTCTCCTGGCCCTGGGCTCCAGGAAGACAGCGGGTGCCAGCATTGCACCCATTTGGGCCGGGGCCATGGGCAGAATGGGGCTGGGGTCAGGGCCACTGGCAGCACAGGGCTGTGGGCAGGGTGGTGCTGGGGCTACGGCTGCTCGGCAGGGTGGGATTGGGGCCGGGGCCCACGGGCAACAGAGGGCCGGGGCCTGCCGGCAGCACGTGGCCAGGTCCTTTGGCAGTGCTGGGATGGGGCTGGCTCCTGTGTGGGCCCTGGCCCTGTCCCCATCCTGACAGTGCTGACAGCCCCAGCCTGGCAGCAGCACTGTGCTGAGGCCAGCGGTGGTGAGGGCTCGGTCTGGAGCCGGACCCACCAGCAGCTGGCACACTGGCCCCAGCACAGTGCTGCTGCCGGGCTGGGGGTGTTGGCAGCATCGGGATGGGGCTGGGGCCTGTGCAGGTTTACAGGCCCAGCCCTGGCCCGACAGCAGCACTGGGCTGGGGCCAGCAGCTGCGGTGGTGCTGTCTGCGACCGGGCCCACCAGCAGTGTGTGGCTAGGCCCAGGTCTGAGGCCGTCAGCAGTACCGGGAAGGCCCTGGTCTGGCGGTGGCACTGAGCTGGGGCAAGCTGTGGTGGTGGTGCTAGCTAGGGCCGGGCTCTGGGGCCTGCCGGCAGCACGGGATTGGGGCTGAGGCTGTTGGGGCACCGGCAGCCCCCAACCTGGGGGTGGCACTTGGCTGGGGCTGGTGCTGGGGCCAATGGTGGGACCCAGCTGGGTCTGGGTCCCGAGGGGCTCTTACGTGGCTGGGGTTGGCAGCAGCTCAAGGCTCCATCTGGCCATGGCTCTTCCCACCCAATCTGCGTGCCAATCAGAAACATGCCACGTGCTACCTTCGGCACGCATGGGATAGGTTGCCGATCCCTGAGCTAGAAGGATAAAATAATTTTGATTTTACATTGTTGTAAGATGAGCATCGGGTTAGAAATATATAACTTTCCTTGCATCTTGTATTTAAATTCCAGTTCAATAGCTTGGCTTTTTGTTCTTGAAAAATATTTAAATAGAGGATTCTACAGTATATTAAGTGTGATTGTTTCAGAAGAGGACTTTCAAAATTATGGTATTGTCTGATCTATATATACAGGATTTTTTAATAGCAATATTTCAATTTTTTATAATGTCGTTTTGCTCTACTATTCTTGCCAAATTTTACTTTCTTCCACTCATCCCCCACTCCAACCATACTTTATTTTAGTTTATTGCTGCTCCTGCACACCAGAAGTGTATTTTAGTTGTGTATTTTATACCATGTATAAATTACTTTGGAACAGCTTTGGAGGAATATTAATAGCTCTAAGGAGAATTGGTATACTAAGACATCTTAACTCACTTTTTGTATAGTGTAAGATTCATACCTATATTCAAAACCTCTTCTAAACAGTCTAGCTAATTGTCCTGTAGGAAAAGATGAGTGTAGGGGGTAGGGTGGTGAGGGGCGGCGTGGTGGGCGGAGGAATTTAGATTATTCTTAAAACACTCAGATGTGATTGGAAATACCTAGACAGAAGAACAAATATGTTCTATTTATCTGAGTTGTTTAAAATGTGATGTGACATTTTATACTTTTTTCTACTGTCACAGGAAAAGGGGCTGAATCACTTCTTTGTACTTGCAAGTTCACTGGTTGAATTTAAGTTCTGTTCCTCTTGCAACTGAAAGTCTGCCAGGGGTGAGGGGCATGAACTTCCTCTATAGGAGAGGCCCAGGTCTGACTAGCATAACCTCTAGCTTGGCAAGGCAGTGACACCACAGCTGCACTTTTTTTGAGATGTGTTAATTTAAGTTGCTTGCTCAGGCAGTTTCTATCATTAATCAGTGATAGAGAATGTAGGTAATTGCCACCTTGCAATAGGCATCCTTTCTTTCACAGCTTGAACATGTGGCTGCCTGGAAGGACTACAGTTTGCACCTTCTCCAAAAATGCATTTTTTCTGCATATTCATTGTTCACTGTAGAATCTTTAAACAAATTGTATAATTTTACTTATAATTATCTAACTCTCTAAAGAAGGAGTTGGAAGCTGAACATTACTTTTTGAATGCATATTGTGTTTCTTGATTCTGGAGACTGTCTTTTCTTTTGAAAAGTTGGTTAATTACCAAGTGTCATAAGAATAACAGTATTTTTGAATTTTTAGAAATCAGGGGTTTTTTAAATGCACCTTTAGACTATTTGCTACTTTCAACCTTAAAAATATCCTCCAGGGGTCAGCATTTACGTTGTCATTTGTATTTTGTTTTATAGAGATAACTGATAGTTTAAGGGTGAACAGTTATTTTTAAAACTAAGCTATCCAGTAGTCTTCTGCCCTGAAGTGTTAACATATAATACTTAGCATACCCATATTTAAAAGATGTCTCATCCATGTAATTGTGATTACATTGTCTTTTAAGCTTACTGCAATAAAACTTTCTCACTTAAATGTTTTCTAGTCTAAAAATGTCTCTCTTTTTTTTTTTTAGTATTATCCCATAGAAGAGGTGCTTGCTGCTGAATATTTACTTGAAGAATTTAGGCCTGATTTAATAGAGATGGTACTGGATAAACTGAAGCCAGAAAATGTTCGGTAAGCTAACTTGCAGTATCTTGCATTTTAATAAAATATTTTATGAAGAAAACAAAGTAATGTAACTTTAAACAGACTTTGATATGCCAGTTTTGCTGTTTGTAAAGTCAAAGTTGTTATAGAAGCACTGGATAGTAGTGTCTGTTATTAAGGTCTGACTGACAATTCCCATAATAAGACTGTTTTCATTCCTTGTGATTTTTTTTTTAACCAAATATTAACTTTCTGGGCTGAAATTTTCCATGATATGGGTCTGCTGCAGACCCGTGCAGCAGACCCATGTCCACCTTACTCACCAAGGGAAAAAAACAACACATACGCACAAAAACAAACTGTCCACCCCCGAAAATCAAAATAAAAAGCCTTACCCAAAACTGCTCTGCCAGTTCTCAGATCAAGGCTAGTGAAAAGCGCTTTTTTTTTTTGCCTAAATTAAACTCAGACCTTTTTCTTAGAGTAGTTGTGGAGCAGAGGTGTCAACCTCATATCACTCTGTGGGGCAGATGTGCACTGCAAAGCTACTTGTGGGCTGGAGAACCCATCTCCAGTGGAAATAGGTGCTGGCTCAGCCAAAACAAATTCTGGCAGCTCTGGGGGCTAACACTGCCTCTGCTTGCCCCAACACTGCAGAACTGCATCCGCAACAAGACTGTAACCCAGAAACTTGGAAGCAGGGCAAGCAGCACTGGTGTTAACCCTTCAGATGCTGACCCTGTTGACCAGCGGCTTTGACAGTCATGGGTGTTAATGCTGCTACTTGCCCCAGTGTGAACTTTCCAAATCTTTGGGCCAGATAATATGCCTTTGCAGGCTGGATCCAACCTGCAGGCTTCATGTTTGATACCCCTGCTGTAAAGCATTCTTGTGCTTTGGCTTAGGAACTAGAAATCTGTCAAGGGAGCAGCCTTTCTGTCAGGGATATATTTTTTTGCTTTATCCAATGGAAGTTCACTAAAATGTGTCTATTTGAAAAAAATGTTTCACTGTTATCTGCCTGCCTGACTTGAAACTTGGGTCTGACTGCAGCTTAAATCAATGAGAGCAGTGCTTTATATATTTAAAGTGCTGTATGCAAAGTGCTAAGAATATTAAAATATACCTTATTTACTCAAATATAAGATGACCTTGAATATAAATCAACCCCCCCTTGTCCATATATAGTATCTAATTATGGAGAATTTATAAATTTGATTACATTTTCTAGGGTTGTGTCTACATGAGATACTTTACTGTGCAGTAGACTAATCTACTGCACAGTAAAGCATCACTGTCTGTGTGTGCACCACTTACTGCACAGTAGCATGGGGGTAGGCACTGACCAGGAGCAATTTTGCTCCTGGTCAGTCCCAACACCAGAAGACCACAGGGGACAGGGACCCCCTACCCCTCAAGACCTGTCACTGGTCAGCTTCCAGTTCTCCACAACAGCCAGAGCCAATCAATGCCAGGACTGGGGGTGTTTCTGCTTTACTGTGCTGTCAGGGGCTAGCTGGGAGCTGTGCTGCTTTGGGGCAGCTCCTAGTCAGCCCCCAGGTGGGTAGGGATTTCTGGGAGCTGGCCAGGAGCTGCTTCACTTCTCAAAGAGAAATTCCCACCCTGCTGGGGGCTGACTGGGAGCTGCCCCAGAAGTGGGACAGCTCCTGGGTGACCCCTGGCTGCTTGAGAAAATCCCTGCCTGGCCTGGGGCTTGCTGGGAGCAGCCCCAGAAGAGGGACAGCTTGCAGCCAGCCCCTAGCTGTGCACAGAAGTCCTGTTGTGCATGGAGCTTGTCCCTGCATGCATGGGGCCAGGAGAGTTCTGCAGCAGTAGCTGTCTCCTGGCCCCACACACGTCAGAACCCCTCCTGATGTGTATGGGGCAGCTGCAGCCAGCAGAGCTCTCCTAACCCCATACACATGAGGATTGCCCCCAGGCTAGCACCCTGAGAGAGCCTGGAGCTCCCCCTGGCTGCTGCATGGTACCACAACAGGGTAGGAGCATCCCTGTACCAGGCTACTACCATTGGGAGCAAATTTGTTCCCAATAGGGAACATGTGTAGACTCCCTATTGCAGTAAGGAGGGCTTACTGCACAGTATTTTACTGTGTTTATAGTATTATTAGCAATATTTATGGCTTTACTAGCCCATGTAGACACACGCCAGGTATAGAGTATAATTATTAGAGGTTTGCCTTGAATTCATCCCCTATCAACTGCTACAGCAGGGCAAATAAATCTAGATGGTCTTGTGGCCCCCTTGCCCTCTGCCCCCTCTCCAGCTTCTTCTCCTGCATCGTCCTTCCTCCCCCTTACAGTCAGATCCTGCTCTCCCTGAGCACATGGAAGGGAGGGCAAATTTGAAAACACTGAACTAAACATGCCTGTAGTAGCTTGCAAATAAGCAAATTAGTATGATACCCATAGACTTAGCTCATCCAGAATAGATGCATTTAACCTTTTTTTTGAAACCGCAGCAAGTTTTAGCACAAGTACTCCACAAATACTCTTTTAAGCAACACTGTTGTAGTACAAACATTTTTTTGCAAAAATGTATATATTTCTGTATAAAATATATATGTCCCTATACAGCTGCAGTTACACATCATCATCCCTATTACAGTAGTGTCAACTGCACACCTGCATGCCTGTCACCATCTCCTTTACATTTTAGTTGCACAGAAGATGGCGTCAGTACCTTCTTTCTTTCCCACAGGCCCCTCACAAATTTCCTACCTGTTTTCCCAGTTCTTTCAGTCATCATTGTTGTCACTGTCATCATCATTCTCTTCTGTGGTCTTGCCTATAACCAGTCTGTGCCAGTGTAAATGGTGCCTTAAATAAGTCCTGTGCCAGACTGCTTGAGAGCCTAAGCCCCCGGAATACCAGGTCTTAAGGATTGATAGTTTGAATACTCAAGTGTTCCCTACTCGGGAACTGCCTTCCTCATCTTGCCTGCCACATCTTGGTCTTGTGTAATTGGAGAGACATTCCTTGATGCCAAAAGAGCTCCATATGTAGATCTCATGGATGTTGTCCCTATAGAGCTCTACTGCTTCCTTTTACCCCATCTGCATACCAACTGGGCATATAGATGTTGTCATCTCCTTAGCTCTAAATGAAGGCACCTGTAATCTCTTAGTGCCTTTTGTTAGCCCTATACTCACAGGGGTCAGTGCCTAAATTCCAATTACAGCTTTATTCACCCCCTCAGTCAGTTCATTAGCTTAATTGACTGCGTATAGTTCAAACTTAAATTAATCTTCTGGAAGCTCCCCTCTGAACCAATTAGGGCTCAGGCCTCACAATCAAATGGAGCAACTTAATTCATCTTAATAAACAAAATTAATGTCCTTAAATACTTGTCCACTCCTGGTCCTGTTCATTCAATTAATTGTCTTTGGCGATCACACCACCACAATCAGATGAGTTTGTCTCACTATTAATTCATTCAGGTCGGTCCCTCTATAAATTTGGTTGCTGCATACCAACAAACTGTGACAGCTGGGTCTCGTGTTGTACCAGCACTGTCACGCTCACAAGGCTTCCATCAGCTGCCTCAGGGATTAGCATAGGACAAAAGCTCCCGTATCTTCAAGCCCATCCTGTCTGCAGTTTCTGAGGGGAACCCCTCTCATCCTTCAATCCCAGGGTTGTAGTATCTTGTACCAGGTGACCCTCTGAGCATCCGGCTCTTGAAGATGCTTCCGCTTCCAGCTCCATTGCTAGTCATATGCTTGCTACCTCCGCACCACTCCCCATTGCGTGCGAGCATCTCACACTCCTGCTAGTTTTACCAGTGGCTCCCTAGCATTCCCCAGTCTGCAAAGACCAGGAGCTTATGTAGCACGGCTGCATACAAAATCCTGGCTGCTCCGCTGCTGTTGCCATCCCTGCAAGGATGTAAGGTGAGTCTCTAGCCCTTACTGGGCTCTGCTGCTTTCTCCCAGTAAGAAAAGAGGGTTTTCTTGCAGTCCCCAGCCTTGGGTGCCTTGGGGGGCAGTTCCTCCTGCTCTCACACCCAGTCTTTTCTCTATGCCAGTCTTTCCACGTATTCTCTGCAGTCTTTTCCCTGTCGTTTTATTTTGGCTTCCTGTAGTAGACCTGCAGCTCACTCGCTCTCATTCTGACTCAGTCCTTGACTGGGAGATTTGTGTACCTGTATATAAGCAGGTTCCTGGTCTTTCACAGGGTGTTCCTATGGCAGGAGATGAATTGGTTGAAGTGGGCTGTCTCTTGCTACTTGCTGCTCTTGCTACTTGGTCAGGTGGCTGAACAGCACCACCTCTCTGGTCAGGGTCTTTACCTCTGTCACCATCACAAGGAGTAAAATTACTCTCCTCCACATTTCCCTGGTGTACAAGCAGTTCCAGAAGAGGTGGTCAGTTGTTTCCTCCTTCCACCAGCAAGTTTGCCTGGGTTAGTTGTGCAGGTTTCTCTGCCTCTGTCTGTGTCTCAGTGCCTACATAGGGAGTGCCCAGTGAGCTATCTGCCAGTTTAAGTCCCTGTGCTCCTTCTGCAGGTCTTTGTGGAAAATTTGTTCCCACACAGCCTGGCAGCTGTGCCTGAGTAGTACATCCATGGGCGACAATCTATCCTTTGCAAGATCTTGTAGAACCATAGTGGCTCCAGGGTCCATGGATGCGAGTTGTGTGACATGTACACCCACCAGTATTGCAGCAGGTGACCTGCAAAGTATCTTATTTTGGATTCTGTCTCGGTTACCAGTTTGCAAATCTGGCTTGTACTTGGCCCAGAGGAACAGCAGGATATCCGGCATTCCTTGACTCCCTGATCCATTTCATCTTGTACAGCCTGGTCCTTGCAACCTTCTCCCATCTAGAGCCCCAGAAGAAGATGCACATAGCTCTTTGGAGTCTATGGATGACTTTGAGGGGGGCAGGGATAGACTGTCGCCTATGGATGTAATACCTAGGCACAGCTGCCAGGCTTTATGGGAGCAAATATTCCACAAAGACCTGCAGAAGGAGCAGAGAGACTTGAACTGGCAGATAGCCCACTGGGCACTCCCTGTGTACACACTGAGACACAGAAAGAAGCAGAGAAGCCCGCACAACTACCCCAGGGGTGAAGATCCTCTGGGGGGAGTTGGAACCAGAGCTGAACAGACAGAAGGTGTGGGAAAAGACTGAGGCCAAAATTAAGCAGAGACTGGGACTGTGGAAGACACGCCTCCTGTCAATGGGGACAACTGTCTGTTCAGCTCTGGGTCAAACTCCACCTGGAGGATCTCCACCCCTTCATGGTAGATGGAGACCCCCAGGGTTGACAGGTCCCCAAGTTCGCCCAGTACCAGGCAGATTCTCTTGCTCACATTGAGCTTGGCCCCTGCTGCTGCTCCATATACCTGGGTATGTTGCAACAGTCTTTCTACCAACCACTTGGCACTGTGCACAGGATGTTGAGGTTGTCCATGTAGGTTCGGACCCTTGTCTCTGCCTCGCTTCCCCTAGAGATCTTCGCTGTGCTTATCCCAGGACCTCATCTGAGCCAGTGGGCAAGCAGTTCCTTCGCGCAGATGTAACACAATTGGGGAGAGTGGATAGCCCTCTCAGGTGCCCAAATCGCCCCATTCACCAGCACCCTGCTGCTCAAGTTGGGGACTCCCATCTTCTTCAGTGTCTCAAAAAGGGACCAATGGATACTCAGTTGCAGGGTTTCTAGTTCGAAGTTCAGCACAGCAGTGTTCAAGCCTCTCTCCCATTGGTACCGCAGGGCTCCGTGGATCTGTCACCCCTGTGCATGACTGGTCTTTGTGGATCATGGTACTGGTAACAGACTTAAAGCACTTGGCCAAGAATTTTGGCCATCAGTTTACAGTCAAATTTCAGGAGTGTTATGGGTCTACAGTTCTCTAAATCCTTCCTTGCTCCCTTCATATAAAAAGTGTTGAGGTCCTGATCCATTTAGGCCCCCAGGCGATCATCCTACAGCTGTTCCCTACACACCTCCAGCAAGGCCTGTTTGGTCCCAAAAGGTGACATAGAACTCCTTGGGCAGATCATCTGTCCCAGGAGTCTCTCCATTCCTGAAGTTGTGGAGAATCTTGGTGATCTCCAGCATCCACTCCTCCACCAGCTTCTGGTCCTAGTCCCCCCAAGGCCCTGGGTGAGCTCCTGCAGGGCATCATTCATGGTCTTCTGGGTGCACTGTGTACAGCCCTTGGTAGCATCCCTTCATTTGACAGGATATCTACTCCTGCTGTGTCTGCTAAGCTGGTCATAACCTTCCTCTTGGCTTTCTTTAACCTGCTGAAGTAAGCAAACCACTCCTTCCTTGTCTCCACCTAGTGGCCCTGGTCCAGGAAGACTTTCTTCCTGGCCTGTTCCCTGTACAAGGCCCTGAGCTGAGCTTTCACTTCCCACATGGCCTCCCTCATGCCCCAACTCCAAGCCACCTGCTTGTGCAGACTCTGCAGCTTGTAGTTCAGGTACTCATGGTACCTCCTGTAGAACCAGGCTTGTCTTCTGCCAGCCTGTTGGAAGAAGGGTTCTGTTCTCTCTTTAATGCTCGCCCACCACTCTGTGTGGTTCCGGTATCCAGCTCTGAGGGTCCTCCACCCTGTGTAGCACTGTCTGAATGCCTGTTGAATCTTTTTTTCATACAGGAGGCTTGCATTTAGCTGCCACACACCTCAGCCCCTCTCAGGCTGCCCTTCTCCCCATCTCTCCCTAAGTGTTAGGACATGGTAGTCCAGGAAGCAAACAGGTGCACATTCAGCTTTTACTACCATCCACCCCTTGGAGAGGAAGATGAAATTGGTGCATGACCTCATCTGCTCCAGAGGGTTTGCACAGGTGAAGTTTCCCCTCGGCCTTTGGGCTTTCTTGCCCACATCCACCAGGCTGTGGTCACAGACAAGCTCTTTCAACAGTCTGGAGGATCTGTCCAGGCCCATCTTTTGGCCTTTGCTTATTCTGTCTCCCGCTTCTATGAGGCAGTTGAAATCTCCTGCAATCACCACTGGCCAGGTCCTAGGCATTGCCACAGCCATGTTCTCTAGGAAGGTTTTAGGCCATACAGCATCTTGACAGACGAAAGGAGGTGTGACTCAGACAATCAGTCAGTTGTGTTTGGCAGTGGTGTGGGTGAAGGGCCCAGTGTGTGAGCAGCAATCCTCACTGTGGTTACAAGTTCACTCACGAGATGGAGGTTGAAGCACACTGCTTCCTGGCTCACCTGTTGGTCTCAGCCTTCCTCTACATCATGGGAAGTTCTTGAGTTGGCCATAGAGCACAGCCTTCAGCAGATGACTTTGAGGCACATGCTCCACGTTTCCCAGCCAGTGAAACCTGCAAGAATCCAGCATTGTCTGCATAGGTTGTAGGAAGGTACACCTGGCCTTTTCTCTGTTGGCCTGAGCATAAACATGTATGTCAAATTTTCCTCCCTCTGTCTCAGTGGTAGCTTGTAACAGCCTACCTACAATAATCTCTCTGTACGGTAGTGGTCTTGCATTGTCTCATTTCAGCAGGATAGCCCATGCCACCCCTGCTGATCTATTGTCATTCTTTCCTGACCACATGTAGATGCCATGTGACCATCATTTTTCAAACAAAGTGTAATTATTTTAGAGCTGGGCAAGCCACATTCCTGGACGCAAATTATATTTGCTTTCAGCTGGTCCAGACACTTCCATATGGTCTCCCATTTCTCTTTCTTTAGCAGGCTTCTTTCTTAGGATCCCCATGATAAAAGCTGTGAATGGAGAGGGGGACGTTGCAGCCTTTCTTTTCTTATGTCCTTATCCTTTTAGGCCCTCCCAGGGTGCAAGCAGCTCTCCCACCCCAGGTGGGCAGTGCCTGCCTATGCCCCTGCCCCCTTCCTCACTGTGGGGGCCATTGTTTGGGGGCTCCCCATGCCCCTTCCCTCCCCTTCCACCACACTGGACTTACCAGCTGGAGGCAGCTCTCTGCGCTGCCTGAGTGCTGCACTGCAGCTGTGCACAGCATGGGCATTTATCAGCCAAATTATTGTCCCCATTGGGCCAATATCCAATACAGCCAGTTTTCTTTATATCCGTACCAATCTGATATTGGACTGACATATTGGTGCACCTCTAATAACAATACGTCTTTTTTTTTCATAGCTTAAACTTTGATCTCAGGTGTATAATAAGTCTATATTCTAAATGAAGAATAGTTCCTTGCAGATGATTTTTTTTTTTAATTGTGTGTGCTGGCTGCCAGTGTTCTGTTTTATAAATGGTTCGAAATGTATGGCATACTTTGTGAACTTCAAGAGTCTTTGGTTTATCCTGAGCTGATACTATTAGGAAACGTGAGTGTCATTTTGGAATTTTCTGTGGAAAATATACTCCGTGCATTACGCTGATTAGAACACAAGCCAAACTGCTTGAAGTGGACACAGTAGTATAAGTATTACTAAAAGTGTAATACAGTTGCAAAGGTGTTGGGAACTGGAATTATCTAATTAACATACATTCTGAAATGAATTATAAACATTTTCCCCTACATGTAGGTGATCTTTTACTGTGACATGCTCTAAATTTCCCAAATAGTTATTTTCTTTTAATAAATTTTAATAGAATATATTTGTAACTGGGTATGGTTGCAATTTGTTTAGGGCAGTTTGGGCTTCCTTTTTTTTGCACTGATATCCTTTTAAAAAATCTATATAAAATTTTTAGAGAAATGAATCAAGTTGATCTGTTGCAGTGGGTAATTATTTTGAATTGTTTAGGGTTTGGAATTGTTTTTAGATGCTCTTCATTAGAGCTGAAAGATTATGCTCAATGTGACAGGGATACTAGCACTCCTTAAAGTAACAGGGAAAAACTTGCAGCAGATAGAGTCCAGGCAGCTGAATAGTGGGTAGGTGTACAGGAGAAGGCATCAGGGAAACCCTGTTACCTAGGCTGAGGGGTGGCCATTAAGGAAGAGAAAAACACCTGCTTGCCAGTCAAGGGAGCACTGCATGGAGTGAGCTGGCTGCAGAGGCAGGCAATTAGATGCTATAGGCTAGAAGTGCCCCCCACCCCCCTGGGTTGACTTAGGTTCAAGTAAATATGGTATTCATGTGACTTGCTGGTGATTTTAGAGAATTCAGGATTTCAGCTTTATAAGTAGCTGCTGAAAGATGCTTTCTGCCATAGTACCCCCAACATGTCTGTCTACTCCCTTCTCCTAATTTCCATCCTGGCTTAAGTGTTATTTATATTACCACTGGAAATTAATACATGTATAATTAGAGGGCATAAGATATAAGCAAAATAATGGATCCAGGATAGATGGTAAATGGATATTTCTGTTTATGCTCTCCAGCCATAGGCAGAACAAGGCAGACTTTTAATGAAACTGAAAGTCAGCACACTTGAAAACTTCAGACAAGGAACTACTTCATGATTTGTGGAATTTGCTGCCACAAGTTATCATTTTGGTGAAAGTTTAAGAGACCTGTTTTAAGCAATGCTAGCATAAATGACAGAGCAATCCAGAGAGATGCTTCACTATACAGTATTTATTTATTTACTTATTTGTGCAATTTGTATGCCATCTTTCCAAACAAGGGGAGAAGGCAGTCCATTTGTATGTAGGGCCTAGACTGTTTAGGGCCTTAGGTCAAGTCCAAAACCTTGAATTGTGCCCAGAAAGTTACTGAATGCCAGTGCAAATGCCAGAGGATTAAAGTTATGTGCTCTTGACCCATCCATGTCAGAAAGTAGTCTGTTGCATTCTGCTGCAGTTTCCAGACAGTTTCCCCTGTTTGGTTACAACAGGGGTGGGCAAAATATGGCCCGCAGGCTGAATCTGACCTGCCAGGTGATTTCATCTAGCCGGTGGGCGAGTGCCTAGCAGTTCACTGTATCTGACCTGGCCCCAGGCTGCCCCTGCTTTGCTTGCATGAGGCTGAGCCCCTCTCACTCCCATGGGAGCAGCATGCGCTGTGCTCCCACCTTTGCCCCACAAACACCCACAGTCCCCCACAAACCCTATACCCCCCACAATATACAAGAGTAAGACTTCATTTTGAACTATTATGTGATCACTTCTGTATACACAACACAAACACACAAATTGGGAGACAAATACTTTTAAAAATAAAATTAAAATATGCTATTGTCAGTCTTTGATTTTTATAATATAATTTTTTTCCTGGTTCCAAGATAGCAAATCCCTTTCCCAAAAGGAGTACTTCCAGGGGTAGGGGGAGGGACTTCCAGTGGCAAAGGTCAGGAGTTAGGGGTAGAACTTCCAGTCCCAAGATTGTGACCAGGGTACCTGTCAAAGGGTAGGGCTGCCCTTGTGGCCCTCAGCAGTTCACCAAAACTCGCTAAATGCCCTCCAGTGGAAATAATTGCCCATCCCTGGGTTACAATATCACTAAGCGAGACATACTGCTTGAAAAACAGGGTGCTTTTATTCTGCTTTTTTTTGGTTTGTTTTTTTTATAGATAGAATGTAAGCAAGCTAGATCTCCGTCTTAAATACACATATAAATATGTACTTAAATACATGAAATAAATGAAACACAGCTATACTGCTAAGGATTAAATAAATCTATTTAAACGCACAAACTGCAGTATAGCTGAACTGGATAAATCCAGTCCTTAAACAATAGAACACGAAAGCCTGCTGCTCAGAATTCAAGAGAATAATAACATGGATTTACCAGCATTAGCAGGAGCACTTTAAGTGCTGTTGTAACTGGCAGGTTTCATGTTTTGTGATCTGTGAGAATGCGTTCTGCTAAATTCAGTGCTCTCTGCATTCTATTTTATTCAGCATTCACAGAAAACAACATTGTTGCTAGCTCAGTATAGCTCTTGTTATGCAACTAGATATCCAAATATTAGGACCCTCTTAATGAACAGAATCATGTTAATGTTAGTTAGTGTAAAAGTGATGTCGC
>NW_017728951.1:29628713-29636517 GCF_001723895.1 Crocodylus porosus | reverse complement strand
GGGCCAGCAGGGAGTGCCAGGGCATACCAGGCAAGGAATGGGAACCCTCCGCAGCAGCCATTGTTCTGGGCTGACCCAAGCTCCCACACAGCCTAGCCAGCCCTTGCCCCTTCCCTCACTGCAGGGGACATTGGTCGCCATCCCATTTCCCCCCCCCCCCCCCACACACACACACACATTCCTTTCCTCCCCTTCCACCACACCAAACTTACCAGGGGAAGCAGCTGTATTGGAAGTTAGATTGGTATTGGCCGATATGCCTCCTTAAATATTGGCTATTGGGATCAGCCCCAAAAATCTCTATTGGTGCACCCTTATTAATTATTCTTTTCTACTAGATTTCCCCTGTCTTCATAACTTCGTATACCTCCTAATTGGTTGTGCCTTGATTATAAAATACTAAAAAAATTACCATCACTATTCATAACAGTCATTTAATAAAGAGCAGTTAACATGGAAGCTTGTGTGCATGGATTGGTTTCTATGAACATAACATAAATCTGTGCTATAAACAATAGGTCTTGGATAAAATTTGGATATATAACTAGTAATCTAATGATCATATTTACTCAAATCTAAGATGACCCTGAGTTTAAGAACTTTTCACCAATAATTAGATTCTGTACATAGAACAATTATAAATGTGCAGTAATTTTCCATGTATAGAATCTTATTGGAGGGTCGTCTTTTAATTCATCCCTCCCACTGCTGCAGAGAGGGGCAGGTAGTGAAGAGGAAGATGGTATGGGGAGGTCAAGCAGCTTGCCCACCTGCTTGTATGTACCCACCTGCTCCTTCTGCCTGTACTCCCTTCTCTCCCCCTCCCAGCCTCTGTTCTGAGCAGGCAGGCTGCATCCATTTTCTGGCTTGGGGCAATGAGTACAGCTTGAGCACAGTCCCATACAGCTATGCCTATGGGCAGCACTACATGGTTAGGCTGGGGTACTCAGTGCATCAGGTTGCAGTGTGCACAGAGTCTGTTGGTACAGAGCAAGGGTAAAAAGGGATAGAAGAGAGTGGGGCAGGCAAGGGAGCAGAGGCTTCATGTGGAGGGTGGGGCAAATGGGGATAAGAAGCTGCAGAGGAGAGATGGCAGGGTGCAGATGATAGGGAAGGGATGGGAGACAAGACAGCAGCTGAAGCTAGGGCCCTGACCCTGGGTAGGGGCTGGAGCCTGAACCACAGCAACTGCCTTCCCTGCCCCAACCACCCTTGTACTCAGTTCTAAGATGAGGGGCTTCCCCTCTTGTTAAATGGAGTGGGGAACTTCATCTTAGAATTGAGTAATAAATACAATAATGTTTTCAACTCTGAGATGGGTACCAAGAAAAATTAAGTAATTGTTTTTATAGGTTTTATACCAGTGCTCTAGGATTATTGCTGAGAACACCTTAATATGAATTCTAAAAGGGTAGCATTTCAAAAAATCAGAAATTATCTGTGAGATTACATATAACATCAATCTTTGCATACTGTCTATATAAATCTTCCTTGCAATTTGTTTGAATTATATTCTTCACTCAGGAAATAGATACTATATACTGTTAAACAGCTCTTGATTTGTATACACAAGATCCGTATTTCAATGACAAATGAAATGACCACTTTCAGATAGTGTTTGTTTATCTGTTTGTAAAGCGGTTTGATGCCAAAGAGTTTTGTCTTGTTTATTTTTAGGGTTGCAATAGTTTCCAAATCTTTTGAAGGAAAAACTGATCGCACAGAACAGTGGTATGGAACTCAATACAAGCAAGAAGCAGTTTCTGATGAAGTCATCAAGGTATGTGAAAACACATAACATTGTTCTATATGTGAATGTGAAAAGAATTGTGAATGACTGTGTACTTAATTTCTCCTTCAGTGCAAAGGAGGAATTGCCACATAAAACTAGTTAGTAATGATGGTTAGCTACTATGACTCTACTAGTATCAAACTGAGATTAGATCACAATTTATGTTTAAAGAACTTTTATTACATACTACAAAATAGAACATTATTATAGGATTGTTTCTAAAGTAAAAGAGATTGAAATGAATGATATCTTGTACATTTGTCATTGTAAGAGCAGTTTTAATATGCAGGGCATGTTTAAAAAAAATGCTAATAAATTTGACGTTTATTGACCTGATCTTACTCCTTTTCAGGTAATGATAAAATTCTCACTGATTTCAGTGGCATAGGATTGGCCACCTTATAAGACTTTTTGGGTGAAATTCTCTTCTTACAGAAGTCAATAATAGATTTGCCACCTATTTGTCACAGACAGACAGACCAGGGTTTTTCATCTTTTATTTTAAAAATATTTTAAAAATATTTTAAAAATATTTTAAATTAAGAAAATGAAACCAAAGCTGAAAACATTTCTGCATGTGTTTAGTGTGCTTTTATTTAGCCAAAAATATGTTGGTGCAAAAGAGCTGAAGTGGTTGGAGGCAGAGATGCTGATTTCCCTGTCCCACATGTCTCCATCTGATTATTTTCTACCCTTGTTTCCCTTATTCTCAATGGTCCTATTTTGTGTCTACTTCTCACTTCCTTCCCCAGTGCAGAGTTTGCTTTGTTGGCATATCTACTATATGTAAAAAGCTACTAGAGTATTTTTGTTACATAACTACAAAATTAATTATGTAAAAATTTGTTTAGACAGAAATTTGCCTAATCCATATTGTTCAAATAATTTATCCAGAAATGGCAAAATGCTGACCTAAATGGAAAATTCAAGCTTCCAATGAAAAATGAATTTATTCCTACTAATTTTGAGATTTTGCCACTTGAAAAAGATGCAGCACCTTACCCAGCCCTTATCAAGGTAAGTATCTATATTAGTTCTGTCAGCCAGCTAGCCTACTAGAAGGTTAACTTTATACTGTGTTAAAAGCTTTAAAAGGGTATAGATTAACCAGTCACCCATAGAATTTCATAAGTATAAAGGTATTTAAGTTTCTTTTTCTTAAAGAAAAGACTTCTTTACCAGCAAGCGAGAAAGTAATGAAATCAGTCAGTTCTAGCTGAACTTCGGACTCTTTCTTCAGGCTCCTTTTGAAAATGGGTCTGCAAACAGCTTGAACCATTTCTTTGTCCTTTTTGAATGGGTGTGAACAATTGATAGAAATAATATTGAGACATCTTGATCTATTCAACAGAAGGGCAACTGCTGCTCTATTATTTTTTGAGCTTTTCTTGGCAAGTCAGAGTAGAAAAGATTGTTCTTTTGAAGCTGTATATGAAAAGAGTTTGCAGTTTCAAGCAAAAACACTTGCACATGCTACTCTCTTGGAGGCAGGAAACACGGACCCTCACATTTCAAGCAAAGTTGAACATTTCTGAATATCTGAAAATTGTTTTTAAGCTATTCAAAGTCAGGAATATTTTTCTCTTAAAAACTGATAAGCTTTTCAGAGTGAACTGTAGGACATACCTACAATTTTCTGCCCTGTTGCAGCTACAATAACACATATGTTCAGACATGTGTAGAAGATCTGAGATTTATTTCCAGCCTTCTTACATACTTCTGCTATTCTACACAGATTGAAATTATAAAGGTAACTTAAACTTGAGTTCTGAAAAGTATCCGTACTTAGGAAGGCAGTTAAGCATGTGCTTAAGTATTTTCATGAGCAAGGATAGACTTAAATCCTTTTCTGTACTAGAACAACAGAGCTGACGGTAGTAGGCACACAACTTAAATAAAAATATTAGGCAATTCTTTTTTTTTTTTTAAAGTCCCACAAGAACAAAAGTGAGGCTCAATTTAAACAAACAAACAAACAAACAAAACAGTTTAAATTATATTGAAACCAGCATGCCCCTGTGAAGTACTGTATGATAACCTGCTCATGAGCTATAGTTTGGGAAACAACAGCTCTGGAAATTTCACTCTCTTTTTAGGGTTTTTATCCACATTAGGGTTTTTTTTTAAACAAAGGGAGTTTGAAAAAGCTTCTAGAAATAACAAATGAACATATTTGTTTCAATTTATTATTCTCTCCCTGAATTGAGAGAATTTATTGGTGATAAGTCTGTATACTAGCAGCAAAAATAATACAATGAAAAATTCTGTTATGCTAGAAATCAGTCATGTTAAAAATTAATATTACAGTGTGAGGAGAGCACTATATACAGGAGGATAGCTTATTGGGACAGAACTTACTTTTTGTACGTTAAAAAACAATTGGACATGTGTATTGCTTTGCTCATAACTTACATGGTGGTGCTGATATCAACATTATAAACTGAAGAGCAAGTTAATA
Organism: Crocodylus porosus; assembly: GCF_001723895.1. Taxonomy (NCBI): domain Eukaryota; kingdom Metazoa; phylum Chordata; order Crocodylia; family Crocodylidae; genus Crocodylus; species Crocodylus porosus. Next base: position 29,632,267 of record NW_017728951.1, on the reverse strand, counting down.
AAATTGTTCATGTGCCTGTGATGGGCCCACCTATACGGTACTCTCTATCTGTATCCTCCTTGGATGACTTCTAACATTGCAAGTATATTAGCAACAAGAAATAGCTTGAAAAAACAAGCTAATGCTTTCCTTTGCATCAGCCCTTTTACCTGGTATAAAGCTGTCAGAATAGATAGAGACTGTTGCTAGAGGTGGGAAGGATAGATGGATAAAAACAAATGCACGCTTGACTTACTCAAGTTTAGGGGGAAAAATTCAACAGAATAGAAGCAGTGGAATATAGTATATTGTATTTAAAAAGTCAAATGGCTTAAAAAACACAAATAAACCTTCCTTTTCTTAATGCAGGACACTGCCATGAGCAAACTGTGGTTCAAGCAGGATGACAAATTTTTCTTGCCAAAAGCTTGTCTCAACTTTGAGTTTTTCAGGTATGCAGTATATTGAGTATTGAACTCCAAAAATTTTCTTTCTTGGAAATCTGTGTCTAGGTGACAAAAACTTTCTTGTATGCATTGGTACTTTCAAAAGTTGATTCTGTTTTGGTAATATACCATAACACAAACATGTGGAAAGGTGACACATCAAACAAGAAGTTGGGAGTTCATGAGCTATAGTGATAAGAGATTAGTAATATTAAATACTTACATTAATCTTTAAAACAGTTCATTTTAACTTATTATTTGCTATCCCTGAAATGCATCTGTCCAAAGCTCCTATTACTGAATTGCAATTCAGCATTTTAAATTTTAAAATGTTACAGTGTTGCTTAAAGATATTGTTTTCTATGTTAAACATTATGTCAGGGTGGTCCTATGTACTCACAAATAAGAGCAGGTTCTGTTTTAGCTTTTCTCATGTGTGCCTACATGAGATTTAATTATTATTCTAGGCTTTGGGTTGTGATTAATCTTGCAAAAAGTAACTTTCTTTTTATGAGTAACCTCTTCATAAAAACAGAGAATGGGAATGGGATTCGGGATTCTTTAATATCAGGAGATTATGATTCTCAAATCAAGATGTGTGGTAGCTCTCACAGAGAAGTTAAATCAGGTCTTGAATTTTATTTTTCATAAAGAATTGTCACACTCAAAAATGTGACAAATGTAAGAAATGGTGAAAACAGACACTTCTAGGTAGAGTTTTCTGAAGATAGAGCTGGGAACATAGAAAACTGTCATCTTAGTTCTAGATTTTTCATTTGAAGCAATAAAAATCAAGCGCTAGAATTAAATGATTATCGGCTGTGAATGTTATGTGGCAGTGGTTCCATATAGGGCTACAGAATATGTAAAATATTTCAGAACCTCTCCTTATTTGTCCTTAGGACTAATTTTAACATTCTTGAAAAACTGGAAAGGAAATGTCATAGTCACTCAGGCTAGAAACAGCCAATTTATATTTTTTACAGTATTAGTTGTTAACTGTTGTTCTGTAGAGTTGGGCCCCTGCCATTCCTGGGTTTCAGGGGCCAAGTCCCATGGAACAATTGCAAACAGAAACCCCACTGTGGGATTCTTGAAGTAGACACCTGAAAACAGAGAGCCCAGATGTCCTCCATTTGCAGAGGCATGCCTTGAGTTGGGGTACCATTGTGATGCATGTGCCTAGGGATTCCCAGGGCATACCTTTGCAAACAGGGGAACCTAGGCAGGCACTCCCAGGGCTTCTGGAGCCTGATCCTGGGACAGTTGGAGAGGTGCAGGCAGCTCTGGGCTGCTTGCACTCTCCCACCTTAAAGCAAACAGACATCTGCCACAACAGAGCACCATAAATTAATACTTCCTTTTGTCATGGCCACAAATTTGGGCATTTGTGGCATGGCAATCAGTATGGGTGTCTGTTTGCTTTTGCTTTGTGCTGCTTTAAAAACAAATTGATGATGTCATCATCTTTGTGCCTGTTTCTAGCCTCAGAGATACAGTTGATCTTGAAAGACGGGTAGAAGTCTTTTCCAGGTGCTGTTGAAAGAATGGTAGGTGTTTCCTCAGCGTCCTGGTAAATATCTGACAACTGAAAATATCCATCTACGGAACAAAATTAGTGGTCATGTAGAGCTATTCTAAGAAGCGAAGTGCCCACAAAACACAGAAAGACAATAACACGGATCAGGCTCTCTATATCAAGTGTCTTGCGATAAGTTGGTTCTTAAGTTTTGACAAGCTGTGTCAAGGCAGGGGAAAAAACAGAAAAGTACTTGTCTATAACTTTATTTTTGAAGGTACCTTAATAAATACAATCATTTACACAAACCACCATATCTGATGCTCCTACAAAACAAGGGCACTCTTTCTATGAAGGGTTTATTTATTACAGCAGCATCAAAAGTTATGAAATAGCTTTCAGGTGAATTCTGATGGATGTTGTCCATAACCTGAGTGTGTAACAGATGGAAAATAGTCATTTCAGTGTAGACCGGTAAAAGGATTCACTTGGATGTATTTTCAATAGGTTGTGAACTTTCCCACTTGTATTTGTAAATATTTGGTAGTTGAATCCTTATGGGACAGCTCAAAGGACTTGAAATGCTTTGTTTAAGACAACCCTCTCCTCTGGGTAGCAGTGATCCTCAGATGAGGAGCCATAGTTTCATAGTTGGTAGGATCAGAAGGGACCTTAGCAGATCATCAAATCCGACCCCCTGCCATGGCAAGAAATAGTACTGCGGTTAAACAACCCTGGCAAGGTGTTCATCTAGCCTCCTCTTAAAGACCCCCAGGGTAGAAGCCAGCACCACTTCTCTTGGAAGTTGGTTCCAGACCCTCGCCACCCTGACAGTGAAGTAGCGCCTCCTGATGTCTAATCTGAATCTCCCCTCTGCCAGCTTGTGACTGTTCTTCCTTGTCACTCCTGGTAGTGCTTGGTGGAACAGGGACTCCCCCAATGCATGTTAGTCTCCCCTGCCTAGTTTGTAAACGGCCAGTAGATCCCCCTTCAGCCTTCTCTTGTGGAGGCTGAACAGGTTCAGGTCCTTTAGCCTCTCCTTGTAGAGTCTGCCCTGCTGCCCCCGATCATGCGAGTGGCCCTCCTCTGGACCCTCTCCATGTTATCCACATCCCTTCTGAAGTGCAGCGTCCAGAATTGGATGCAGTACTCCAAATGTGGCCTGACCAGCGTCACAGAGGCGGAAGTATCACCTCCTTGGACCTGCTTGAGATGCATCTGCGGATGCATGAGAAGTTCCAGATGGCCTTCTTGACCACGTCCCCACACTGTCGGCCCACATTCATTTTGGCATCAATGATGACTCCAAGATCCTTTTCTGCCTCTGCACTGATGAGAAGGGAATTCCCCAGCCTGTAGGTATGCTGCTGGATCTTCCACCCCAGGTGCGGTACCTTGCACTTGTCAGTGTTGAAACCCATTCTGTTCTCATCTGCCCACCCCTGTAACCTGTCTAGGTCCGATTGTAGCCTATTCCTCCCTTCTAGCGTGCCCACTTCTCCCCACATCTTAGTGTCATCTGCGAATTTGAACAGGGTGCTTTTTACCCCCTTGTCCAAGTCGCTGATGAAGAAGTTGAATAGTGCAGGCCCAAGGACTGAGCCCTGGGG
>NW_017728951.1:29612660-29626274 GCF_001723895.1 Crocodylus porosus | reverse complement strand
AAGTCCAGGGCTGCTGCCTTGCTGCAGGCCTTTGCCACCTTGCTCTGGATGGTGAATTCTAGCAGGCAATGATTGCTGTCGCCCAGGTGGTCAAGCACCTGCAGACCCCTCACCAGGTCATCGCCCATGGCCAGGACGAGGTCCAACAAGGCATCTCCCCTGGTGGGGCTGTGCACCTCCTGGGTTAGATGGAGGTCGTGTATCTCGGCTAGGAACCTACGTAAGCGGTCAGAGCTGGCTGGCTGCTCTTCCCAGCAGATGTCTGGAAAGTTCAGGTCACCCATGATGACCACGTCCTTTGACCTGACTACCTCCATGAGCTGACTTAAGAATTCCCGGTCTAGCTCTTCTCCTTGGTTGGGAGGTCTGTAGTAGACTCCCACCGTTAAGTCCCTTTCCCCTCGACTTCCTTGTGTTCTAACCCAGAGCACTTCAGTGTTCCCCTCCTCTAACCCCATGCTACTCGTTGAGATTGTGTATTTCTCCTTGACTTAAAGCGCCACGCCGCCACCTTTCCTCCCTGTTCTATCCCTCCTGTACAGCCTATAGCCCTTGATATTCACCGCCCAGTCATGTGTTGGGTCCCAGCATGTTTCGGTGAGCCTCACTATGTCTGGGTTGGTGTCTGCTAGCAGGAGGGTAAGTTTCTCCTGCTTGTTCCCCATACTATGAGCATTTGTGTAGAGGCATTTAAGATCTCCTGAAGATGCATGCACTGGCCCCCTAATCTCACTGCTACCCGGGTCCGTGTCTCTTACCTGGGTATTTCTTGTGCTCGTCGCCTGACTTGGATAAGCTGTTCTTGTGGGTGACACTTGGTTTAGTGGCCCAAGGCTTCCTCCGCCCTCATCTTCCCCTTCCCCCAACAAGCCTAGTTTAAAGCCCACTGGAGGAGATCAGCCAACCTAGAAGAGCTTACCTTTGGGGGAACGGGGAAGCCAGAGTTTTGTGGGTGGAGCAGGGCCGGAATTTCCCTATTTTGTATGATCAGTATGAGCAGGTATTTGTTTGATTGGCTACCACATCTTCAATGGAAGTAGGAAGCAGATTTCTGCCGTTCTTTGGACCTTTTGTCTCTCTTGAGCTTAATCACAACTGCTGTCATCAGAGACAGTGGTGGATCAGAATCTTTCCTAGTAGAATAATGAAGGCCCTATGGCTTTTGTGGTCTTTTGAGCAGAATGCCAAAAACACTTTTTGGTCAGAGCTTTTTGGTCAAATAAACCTCTTCTAATGATGTGCTTGCTCTTTAGAAAAAAAAATGTGGTAAGTGACCACGTTGTGGTCTATAGTTAAGTTAACTTCTGTCAGAACAATATGATGGAACCTGGGTTAAAAAATGATAATCAGATTTCCCTTAATATATCAAACACTCTATATACTACATCAGATGTTGATGTTTGGAGCACAGCCATTGACATTGTAGGAAAGTACTGTCGTGAGCAGAAATCGGCAATCAGCTTGGATTTTTGGAATAGTTTTTGGCTGAATTATAGTAACAGCATCTCAAGTTAATGAAATTAAAAGCAAGAATAGGAAGGGTAATCAAGCACTTTCCCTCATGTCCAAAATTCTCGACATGGGATAGCAGGAAATTCAAGGATGTTTAGCACATTGTGAAACTGTCATGTATGCGAGAATCTGGAAGCCATCAAATGAAGGCTTCATGTGAGACTTATGTAAAAGGTATATTGAGGTTAAGGTCTCACCATATGCTGCAAGGGTATTAAATAGTTTCTAACCTATATAAGCTATGAGTTTAAAAAGTAACTGGCCTTTTTAAAAAGGAAAATAAAATCATGCCTTTCTGGAATCTTTTTCAAACTTTTGTTTAAGGTGGTTGAACGAATTAGCTGTGCTTCAGATTTTTCAAGGTTTAGTGATTCTCAGCCAGGGTGCATTGAGATCTTTTCAATGGTGCCATGAAGTGACACATGATGTTAGCACTGCTAGGTGTATTAACTTGATTCATAAGATAAACCCAGGCATTTCAAATAGGAATCCATAAAATTAAAAACGTTCTGACATGTTATGGGTTTTCTGAGTTCTTTGCAATAGAAGAATTGCTTTATTATTTTTTCCATGCTACAGACCAATGAAAGCTAGGAGCTGGCATTTGCTAAGAGGTTCCTGGAGCCTGAAGTTAAGAACCACTTGTTTAACCAGGTTGGGTGCATCTACATGAGATGCTAGAAGCGCAGTCAACTAATTCTGCTGTGCATTAGTGCATCACAGCGAAAGCCATGCTAATGCACATAGAATTCATCTACTGTGCATTAGTGTCACTTAAAAAAACATGCTCCAGCACTACTGCGCAGTAGCACTGATTACAGTGCATTTAGGACCTGTTATTACAGGTACTAAACTTAACACACTGTAATTACAGCACATTAATACATGTGTAGATGTGCCCGTTCTGGTTAAAACATGCTGCTAATTTATTTTTAACCAGTTATAGTATATATTTCTGTTCTCAAGCATATATTGTTACCTATCACAGCTGAATACATTGCCTCAACATAAAATATCAAATAGTAGCACTTCAGAGGAAGCTGGGCTTAAAATTAAAGAGAAGAAAACCTAGGTTAGAATTTTCAAAAACCCTATAAACTATGGAGAGGGGTGCCCAGCTCTCACTGAGTCGGACACTCAACCTCTGTGAAAAGTCAGTTATGCACCTTTTGAAATTCCCATTCAAAAAGTTTTAAAAGTCCAGATCAAAAAGTAAGGTTGTATACTGGTGGCTGGAAGCTTGTTAAAATTAAGCATTGAAAGATCACTAGAAGAAACAAGTACCAAAAGGGTCCTTCATTGAGAATGCCCTGTCGCCCAGGCAAAAATAAAGGCAGGGGGTTCCAAATCATTTGTAGATAATTTTCCATGCCTTAAATTTCAATTAGAAGTTAATATTGTAGAATAATAAGGGTACACTGGTATTAGGTACTTAGAGGTCTTTGACCCCACTATGTTCTACACTAATGGAACTTTTCTGGTTACTTTATAAGGATAGGCTCTTTTTAGTAGGTAGACAGCAGCCACCAAGTTAGGTATCAGACTAGGAGAAGCAAATTTGTTTCTCTAACAAAATTTTACTTTTCATTTCTTCCCATCTTGCTTTGGTACCTAGTAAAAAGGCACAGGGTCTTGCCGAGACCTTTCAGGAGTTCTTAGAAATCTCTTGTAGTTCATCTTTTAAGCTGGAAGTGGCAAATTGCAACATGAGTCCAACAAGTAGCACAGGCAGCCTCTATGTGACACCAGCAGATAAGGAGGGAACAGGCAGCACATAGCAGGTACGACAGGAAGTAGAAGGCAACTCGGGAGATCAAGCAGGAAGCAGAGCAGGAGTTTGGGTAGAGGAAGGGGATCAGAATGGCACTTGTGGTGTGCAGGACTTGTTTGTGGCATGTCTGCCAAAAAAGGTTGATCTCCCACTGTATTAAGTATTAACCATATCGGTCTTGTGGAAATATGAGTTGTCTTCATGGTGAATATGAACACATATATTATCTGATTAGTGAACAATATTTTGACAAGACATTGTTTCTGATAATGCTTATTATTCCTGTGGCATTGATAATGAATATATCTGCGTACAGATGCATATAGTAAGTACTTTTAAAATCTATTTCTGACTAGTAGAAATGTCTTCTGTAAGAAATGTAGTTAGTTAACAACACACATCAGAACTGTTGAAACATGGCTTGAGTCTTTGGGTTACCTCACTCTATTTAAGATGTCTGGTGGTTACTATACATGGTTAGCTATTATAACACGTTGATACCTGTACAATTGTTGTCCTTAAAAGATCATATGCAATGATCATACCCTGGAAATGGAAATGCCTTTGGTGTTTCCCGCTTTGAACTTCGGGAATTCTGGAGTGATTTACATAATATTGTTCAGTAACTGTTAATGTTTTTTAAAAGCAGCTACTGCTTTTTCTGATATTATGAAAGCATTAATTTGATTAACATGTAGAATTTAATTGTTTTCAAGTTAACGTGTAGTAGTCACAGTTTGTTCAAGTTTATTTGGCACTTGATTGGCTCTGACTTCTGCGACAAACTTATTATAGTATGGTTTAATTTACCAATTAGTTTTGGGTTTTTTTAAATCACTAAATCCCTGAATATATATTTGTATTGGGCAACACTGAACCGTAAGTTTAAAAAAAACAAGAATAGATAAAAAATCAGATATTTATGCTTTTGGGAGGGTTTTTTGGATGTAATAAACTTTCAGAATGGTATCCTTCAACATAGAATATTTCAATATTGTTCCCTTTAGTTGAAACATAAAAGGCCAAACAGAACCGAAAAATAATTAAACCACATATTTTACTTTCAACATTTTTTTCCAGCCCATTTGCTTACGTGGATCCCTTGCATTGTAACATGGCATATTTGTACCTTGAACTACTCAAAGACTCCCTCAACGAGTATGCATATGCAGCAGAACTAGCTGGCTTGAACTATGACCTCCAAAATACCATCTATGGGATGTATGTAAGTACCCAAATCAAGGAAAATCTTGGAGCCTAAAATCTACTTCCACTCATCAACATTTTTATATTGATTTGTTGGAAGCATTTTTATTTAAAATATGGCTTTTTCCATTGTGGGTCTAAGGTTTTGTTCTCCTTTTTTTTTAAACTTAACTGCTAACCATGTATTTTCTTATGATTTGAATTTTAAGTTGAATCTTGTCCAATATTTTCATTCACATTAAATAAATTTACTCCTCTTTCTTTTTATATCACTTCAATGAATTAGTTAGCTTTAAGATTCCTTCTTTCTTCTAAGAAGGATGATTGGCCCTAATTTGAGTTTAGGTTTCCATTTTTTTGTCAGATGCCTACTGAAAGACTTTCTGACCAAGAAAAATTAATATCGCTGTTTAATTAATGATTCATCTCAACTTTCCTTTCCAAGAAATACTGATCATGAGGCTGCATATACATACTCTTCAGTCATGTTTCTTCATCCATTACATTGTCACTGCTTGAGGTATCAAAGCATTTCTTTTGTTTTTCTTTTTGTTAGTCGCTACATTTATGCTGATCCTCTCCATTGCAACATGACATACCTGTTTATCAGGTTATTGAAGGATGATTTAAAAGAGTATACATATGCAGCACGCCTCTCAGGTTTGATCTATGGCATTGCATCAGGAATGAATGCAATACTTGTAAGTAAGAAAAAACTCAGGAAGAAATGAGACGGCTTAAGAGTTGAGTTGAGCTTGGGGAAACATTAGACTTCTGCATTTCTAAATAAATTAGTTTTGTGGGATTTTTCTCCTTCTGCATCTGTCTCACAACTAAAAAAAATCCCAAACCTAGTGTTCTAACCATTAGCAATGGCTGGTTTACAATTGTATGCTTTGTGAAAGTGTGTGCAGTGCATCTGTTTGCATTCTAATTCATTTATTTACCTGCTTGCACAGTAACCTGGAAGCATTATGGCCTGTTCGATGTATACAACCCAAAATGCTTTCTTTTTCCTTTTTCTTTTATTTAGTAAGTGTTAACTCCCTTGATTGTATAGTACATATATTTCTGCAGCAGTTACCCTTTGAAATTGATTTTGCACGTGTGTATCAGACTAATAGCTTTCTGTGAATTTTTATTTGGAGTTGATTTTTTTTTTTTGTTCAACTGTTTTAAAATTCAAAATTATGATGATTGCTATTTAAAAATATTTCCTTTTGATAATTTCTTTTTTACTTTAATGCAAGTTATAATCAAACCTATAGTGCAGTTCTATTGAAAACTTCCCATTAACTATCTTTTTGTAATAAGCAGGCATTCAACTCTCATATAGAACATAATACTTTCAAGAACAGTTTGTTGAAGTGTGTTGTATATTGCCTTCAAATTTTTTTTGAACAAAAAGGCTGCTGACATATTTGATCCTGTGACTTTATCTTTTCTAATTTTGTCCCACTTAAATCTTGTTTTGTGGTAGGTTCTACTCTGATAGGGAAAAAATATACACTGTTTTTCAGTCTCAAAACTTGCTGAAATTTTAATTTCAATGTTCATAATTTCCTTCTAAAAAGCAAACTTTGCTTATTTGCTCTTAGGTTTTTTAAGTTGTTTTTATAAGCAGGTTTTGTTCATATCTTGGAAATTTATTTTCTTAAAATTTAAGTGAACATTACAGTTTCATGCTGTAAATTAAATTTACTCTGAATTGATATTTATACCTTTCTCTCTCTCTAAAGATACTCTTACAGAATATGTTGACATGTGTAATAGGTACTCTGCAATCTTGTAGGATCAACGGTGTACTTAACCCAGTATTTATTCACCACATAGTCTTATAGCATGTTTGTAATACTACAATGCTCAGGACTTTTTTATGATCAACACAAGTGTACTATATAATGACTTTATATGTGCCTTCATTAAAAACAAAGTAAATGTATGTTTCTTCAAGATCATATGGTTGATTATTCAGTGTTTCAGTGATCATGAAAGGAAAAATGTTTATGTAGCAGAAATCTGCTTTCTGGACTTTGTTTTCATAACTACTAAATTTTATTTTTTTCTTGGAAAGATTGTGTTTCTCCCTGGTAATTAATGTTCCACATTCTCAGTTTTTACTGATTCTTTTTTTTAAGTCATTTCGTTTTTGCTGATTTACACCCATTTTTCAGTTCAAATCCCTGTTAACCGGCATGAGTGGGGAATGACCCACTCCTCACTCATGCCAGTTAGCCAGGGATTTGAACTGAAAAACAGAAGGTGGTGGCAAGCTAAAAATGCCGCTGTGCTGGTTACCTGAGGCACAGGTTTCCAGCTGCATGCAAAGAGGGGGGCATTGGTGGTGGCCTCATGCAGAACAGGGGGTGAGCGGGTGGCAGTGGCCATGTGGGGGCTGGAAGAGGGTGGCTGGAACCACTGCCTGGGGGCGCAGGGATCCCATCTCAGACCCCACTCAGCCCTGCCCTGCCCAGCCTTAGTGCAACCACTGAAAACAGCCCTGGCCCTGAGTGTGCAGCAGCAGCCCACCGTTGCCCCGTTCACAGATCTGGTGGGGGGTACATGCCCCCTATGCCTCTCCCGAGGGTGCACACAGCTGCAAGAGCTGTGCCCCTCCCTGCGCCTCATGGATGAGTTGCCGGCTATGTCCTGCTCCCTGCCCTGCTCTGATGGGGTAGCGTTGCCCCTGCCCCACTCCTCTCCTCGACCCAGGGTCTTTAGTCTGCCCCCCCAACACTTTCCCCACCCCACCCGCAGACTTACTGACCAGACACTGCTCTCCAAGGTGCTGGGCTGCATGTCAGCAATCAGATCAGTATCAGCTGATATGGCTGGTCAATAATTGGCTATCGGTATTGTCCCAAAAAATCTTTATCAGTGTACCCCTACTTGTTTCTCACCACATGTACCTTTCATACCATGAAACAATTGTTTAGTTATTCTTTGTACTTTCTAGATGCTGCTTTTTAATTTAAGTAACTAATAGCCATACATTACCTTGAGTGTCCTTATCCAGACTTTGTATTAAGGTATCCATATCTTATTAAATTTGAGACTAATTCTATGGGATTTACCCTACTTACTTCTAGCATTGTAGGTGTCTGTAGTGACTCTACTGTCATGATATTTGTTTAGTGTTACTCCAGTAAAATATATCTATTTCTGAAACATTCTCTTTAGAATGAAAAAATATAGTGAGTTCTTCAAACACACTTTGAGTGGAGCCTGTATACAAACAGTACAAACAGAAAAAGTGCATACAGGCTCCACTTAACATCTATTTAGTAAAGCCACAGTGAATTTTATATTTATCCTTTGTCTCTAATACTATTAGTATAACTATACATGTATATTGTCTTCAATGATACGCATCTTTTGATTAATAAAATTGATTATGTTAGAATAAATCAGATTTTTTTTCTGATTCCATTGAACCCATTAATTTTGTCTTTATGTTTAATTTTGTTTAGAAACTGCTCTTTTACCTGTAAAGTTTTAAAGCACCTTATACACTGTTTCCATAGCTTTCTGTAAAAGGCTATAATGACAAGCAGCATATCTTGTTGAAGAAGATTATTGAGAAAATGGCTACCTTTGAGATTGATGAGAAAAGATTTGAAATCATCAAAGAAGCGGTAAGCTGTATGGGAAATGTAACTCTTTAAAACTGAGTAAATGGATTAGGAGTGAAATATCAACATGATTGTGGTTGAGGGCAAAATCTGTCAAAGGATGGGATGAAATCCTGGTGCATTGGGCCCATGGAAGTTTGTGGGAGCTTTGTCCTTGACTTCCCTGTGGCCAAGAATTCACCTCAAGCATTTTAAAGGGCATTATACAATCTAAAAGAACTGACCCTACAATCTTAATTCAAGTAAAATACAGTGGGAATCTTATCGTTTAACCAGGATTTCAACTTGAATTTATAAAGGAGTAGAACAGTGGTTCTCAGAATTCCATTTTATGCTTACATATTACAGCAGGAGTGGCCAGTATGCAGCATATGTGCCACAAGTGTCATGGGCAGCTACTGTGTGTATCACATAAGTCCTGGCACTTGGTAAAGGGAGGTGTTAGAAAGAGGCAGGTGGCTTGGAGCCTCTGGCTGTTTGGAGCAGAGAGGGGGAACGACACTCCTGTAAGACGAGGTATCGGATATCACCACCAGGAGCCAGGCTAACTCTTCCCCTGTTCTGAAGCCACAGCTGAATTAAGGTTTTGGATCTATGTTCATCATAGAAGCCTGCAGCAGTTGTTGTGCCAGGGAAGGGTAAACACAGCTCTTGGTCGTGACATCTCTCCTGTAGCAGTGTCCTGCCCCTGCTCTACTCCAAGTGGTTGTAGGCTATTAGCTCCTCTGCCTCCATTCTGGCTCTCCCATGATGCAAACTCTATCAGGTATGTCTGGGGCTGGAGGGTCAGCATGGTACTTAGCGGGGGTTGGTGCTTAATTTGTGAGCACCCGCCAAAAAGGGGTTGGCTACCACTGTTACACAGAAGGTCAGCGCTCCAATCTGATATGTCCATAATGGAAAAGCATGTCAGAGGGGATCTGCAGTCCCATGTGCTATAGACTACCTTGGGCTTGTAATTCTCAGATTAAGAACCTACAGCAGAGGGTATTCAGTCTGTAAGGTGTAGTCAGACTTCTGAAAGTGAGAACTGCATGAATATCGGTGACCTGTTACCCATATTCGCAGCATATGTTTTACCAAATATTTGTTAGATTTTTAAGATAGTTATGAGTTCTTAGTTAGTTCTAGTAGTCCAATTTCACAATGTAATTATTTGGACTGAACTTATTTAATTAAGAAAAAAGCATTATCATATAGCAGAAGACTTTAAATATTAATTTCAAATTTACCTATTGGAACATAAGGAAGATTTAGCATAAGAACGCTATGCTGAAGATCCTTATGAAACTAAGAATTGGCACAAAATATTTGGCCTCTGACTAGACTAACTGATTAAAATATTGATTTAGGAGCTATCCGCTATAATAAACTAATAGCAATTGAATTCTGGATACAATTTTTGTGTTGTTCAAATGAATGATCATAGTTTAGTTGTTATAATCACAGTTCAGCACCATTATTAAACTGGTTGAAAAGGCACAAATATAGAATAGCAGTTAACATTGCTGGCTTCTAGAACAGTTTTTTAAATTGGGTGATAATTAAATTCATTGGTAACATTATACTGAGAAGCTGAATTTTGTAATTATTTAATGGTTCTTTTAATCTTGTAGTATATGCGATCGCTTAACAACTTTCGAGCTGAACAGCCTCACCAGCATGCTATGTATTACCTCCGACTGTTGATGACAGAAGTTGCTTGGACCAAAGATGAATTAAAAGAAGCTCTAGATGGTAAATGTTTACCAGTTTTTAGTTTTTTCTTTTACCTAACTCATTTTTATTGTTTCACTAGTGTTCAGTATTTCTGTTTTTAGGTGGGGATTTGGTCTGTTGTCCAAAAATAATTAAAATTACTGTATTATTTTCTGTAATTATGTATTACAGAAATAATTACTGTATTTACTTAAATCTAAGATGAGGGCTTTTTTTCCCCTCCAGTCAGCAAGGAGGAAAAAATCTCTCGTCTCAGATTTGCGTACAAAGTGGAGGTGGGGGCAGGCAGCTGATGTGTCTCTGACTGTTCCTGAAGCTAGGTCAGGGCTAGAGGCAGAACCACAGCAGCCTCCTGTCCCCATTCCCCCCCACTCACTTTTTGCAGCTTCTGCCATCACCCCCTTACACACACACACTCAATCTCTCTCTCTCTCTCTCTCTCTCTCTCTCTCTCTCTCTCTCTCTCTCTCTCTCTCTCTTCCCCCCCCTTATTCTCAAATGCATTTTGGCTCCAACTCAGGCTGGATTCCCTCCTAGGCACAGAGTACAAGGAAGCTCTGTCCTCACCTCTGCCTGTTGGTAGCACCAGTGCTACTGTGTGGCCTGGCAGAGGCCATGCTTCCACGTGTTGTGCTCTATGACCCAGGAGGAAATAGAGCCTGAGCAGCATCTGACAGCAATGGTGGGGAGGGAGAGGGACAGAGATTGTGTGGAGGGGGCTGTATATAGCAGGGGGCAGGAAGCCTGCAGGTAGAAGAAGTGGTCACACGGGGCAGGTAGCCTGACCCCCCCTCAGCCACTAGACCTCCCCACCACCACCAACACTAATTAGATTACATACCTTGAAAATTGTAGCACATTTATAAATATTTTCCATATATATAATCTATATTGCAGGGGCATCTTAAATTCAAGGTTGATTAAATGCAAGGGCATATGATATTTAATCCTAGTTTATCTGTATTAATGAAGTTGTAATCTGGTTCCCAGTTCAAAATACATATTTTGAATTGTGTTAAGGCAGCTATTTCATAGCATCGTTAATTTTTCTCCCTCAAAATTTAAGTTATTAAAGAACAGAGAGAAAAATCATTTAGGGAATTTTAGTTTCCTTTTGTTTTTTAATAACCAGTCACTCATACATATTTAAGGGAGAAGGGACTCCCAAGTTTGAATGTAATTAGACCTTAATGAAGGTCACCCACTATGTTTAGTGAGAAGCAGTATTTAAAATATAAGTAACTACAAAATCATCTGAGCATTCATTTATAATTTTAGCACAACCTAAAAGCTTTCCCTCGCAATTTCTGGTCTGACGTGACAACATGCTGCATTAGAACAATATGCAGAAAGAAGATAATATCTGTCTCCTTGAAACAACCCCAGCAAATCTTCCAAAAGATGTTATTTAAGGGCACTTAGGTTGCATTTCTCATTCAGGTTTTGATTTTGTTGAGGCTAGTCAGATGAGTAAAGAGAACAGGATTTGACCTCATAAATATGTCATTCTGTAGCTGCTGTCCTTTTTTTTGTAATACTCAATTTCTGTTTAAACCTTGCTTTATAAAACCCTGTCTTCAGCAGATGACCAGTATCAGCAAAGATGTGTACTTGACACTCCCTCAGAGATGCATGTATTAGATGGTTAATGTGCCTATCTTGCACACAGGCAGCTGGGAATGTCTTAATAGTTATTGGGCACTGAAAACTCTTAGCTATCATAAACACTCTTTTATAACAAAAAAATCAAAAACATTTTTAAATGTCTTTTATTCTGGCTAGGAGAATGATTTGACATTATTTGGCACTTTAAATATTACTTTTGCTATTCCCTTTCTTAATTATTTAATTTGTGGTCATTTCAGATATGTGATCTGGCTGTAAATTCTTTGAAGCTGGTATGGTTGGCAATACCACATGCACTTTTTTTATAGCGCTCAACACAATGAGATCCTAAATCAGACTAAAGTCCCTGTTCACTACTAGCGTCTTGTAGGACAGAATAAATATATCAACAAAAAAGAAATGGCTCTTAAAAGACAACATATTTAGGATGGGCAGAGACTGACAGTCTTCAGTTCTGAAACTGCTTCATGAAGGTGGACTCCTTTTATACTTCTAGGATGTTTCATACAGATGCCTGGAATGATTACCTACAGAGTTACTCTCAGATGGTCAGAAATATTTTGTTCTGTAGTCTGCATAGCATAATTGCCTGTTCCAGTGAACCCTGTCCTACTCCCATTGAAGTCAATTGGATTTCAGAGTAGGATCAACTGTAAAAAGGATATTCCAGTGGTTCTTAATCTCATTAGATTCAAGGAACCCCTCAGAAAATGCCAGCTTATTGCTCTCTCTCATTTCTTTGACTGCAGAAAAATAATAGAACAATTCTTCTGTTGCAAAGAACTTGGAAAGACTACGATGTGTCAGAATTTTTTTTATATGATGAATAGAGATCTCTGTAAATCACACCAGAAGTGCCCCCTGCAGCAGCTCCCTTAATGGTTTTATTTTTCCAGGAGAACCATGATTCTACCAGTTGAAATGTAACTCCTATACATGGCCTATCTGAAATTATTAGTTTGGAGACTGGTTACTAGTATTATTCCCCATCCTGCTTGGTATTTTCATTAGTGGCCCTTTGAGTAAAAAGCAGATGGGTGCTTATGAAATTCATGAATAATAGAAAATTAGAAATTATTGCTAACACTGAGGAGGACCAGGCAATTATATATGAAGACCTAAACAACCTTGTGGATTGGGGTAAGAGAAACAATAATATTTTAATAGTACAAACTGCAAAATCATGCATTTTACAATTAATACCAAGAACACTTGCTATAAGCTAAAGACTTGTAGACTGGAAACAATGTAGGAAAAGAAAGGGACCAGGGCAGGTTGCTAGTTTTGTACAATGACAGTGAGTTGTAGCTGTGAAAAAGGTATATAGTAATTTTAGACCACATATAAAGGGTATTTTTAGTAGAAACTGAGTAGTATTTGTACCACTTTGCCAGGCATTACTAAGACCTGTTTTAGAATATTGTATATAGTTTTAGTCACCTGTGTTCAAAACTGGGTTTATGTATAAAAGTTACGGAGAAGAGTATCTGAGATGGTTAGAGGAATGGAGAATCTGCCGTGTAATGACATTAAAAGGGCTTGGTTTGTTTAGCTTTAGTGAAATAAAGCTTGAGAAGAGATCTAATTACCATGGGCCCTGATTATCTCAGTTTAAAAACTGCAAATTCTCCGATTAAACCTCCAAAATCCGCATTTTTCTGTGATTTTAAAATGAAACTCCACTTATATATATTTGTGCTTTCACTGCTGTTGGATGGACAGGGGTACCTCACCTCCCGGGTCATGAAGGTGGCTCCTGCCTAGAGCTGGTCCAGCCCAGCTGCATCCCAGCACCCTGCAGTGGGCACAGAAGTGTGGGGGGGGCCACGTGTCCCCCTGCCCTGTCACCTGTGCCCCCCCCCATCCAATGCATGGCCTGGGCCCTTTCCCCTCCTCCCCCCCATCCCTAGATTTACCTGGAGTGAGCTGCTCCACTGCTGCCTGGCTTCCAAGTGCATGGCACCCCCTTCCTGATCACCCTCCTCCCACTCCCCACAGCCACAAGCTGTCCCTTGCAGACTGAAACTCTGCCTGCACTCATCATGGTGCCCTGTAACCAGTGGGGTCCCTCAAGGCTCTGTCCTGGGACCCATACTGTTCAACATCTTCATTAATGATGTGGACATTGGAGTTAGGAGTGGACTGGCC
>NW_017728951.1:29601144-29611874 GCF_001723895.1 Crocodylus porosus | reverse complement strand
GGGGGCTGGACTCGATGATCTCCCGAGGTCCCTTCCAGCCCTAATGTCTATGAAATCTATGAAAACCTGTGGTTTCCTGCATTTTTCTCCTTTAAAGTGGAAAATCCATGTTTTTCCATAGCAAATGGAAGACCTGGATTCCTGATAATTACTTTGTTTTGGTAGTGAATATGAAGAACTGTTTAAGTTGGAGGATAATATTGGCACAAAATGAAATGGACATGAGTTAGTCATGAATAAATTTAGATTTGAAATTCATAAAGAGTTTATAATCATCAGAGGAGTAAAGTGCCAGAATGGCCTTCCAAACAAGGAAGTGGGGACAAGTAACATGAATTGTTTCAGGATGGAACTTAAAGGACAGTATTATAGGATAACAGTGTTGTAGTGGTAATGAGAGCAAGTGACATGCAGTATTGTGGTATGCCCATGGATAGTATTTGAGAGGAAACTAGACTTCCTTCTGAAAGAACATATGATCTCCATAACTGTGGGAAGTACTTGATGACACAGAACTTCTTTACTCAACTGGTGATGAGGGCAGGCCTGGTGGTATAGGCTGTTGTTAGTGAAAGTAGGCTCCGTGAGATGCAGGTTCTTGGCACAAGGAGGAGTTCAAGTGTTGAAGTGGTTTTTCATTGGGGTGATAGACTTGTGTACTATCTGATTTATGTGTGTTTTCAGGACCTGCTTTAATGTAAGTTACAGGAAAACCTACCTATAAATGTATTTGTGGAAGTAAGGAAGTCCAGATCAGGTGGCAACCCTCCCTTGGTTAGATTTATTTTGTTTCTTCCTTTCTCTTGAGTTAATATGCTTACAAAACTTGTTTCTCCGTATGGGATTGCACTACTCCCTTATTTCAGAGCTTCTGCTAGTATCCTGCAATTGTCGGGAGAATTTTTTTGCTCTCTGAATTGTGGTTTTTGTTTTGTTTTTCTTTTTTGGTTTCCTGTGAAGCACCGGACATTAGGTGCACTGGTATTTCTAATATTACTGAGAAATCTCTCAGGTGCCTGCCTGGCTGGCATGTCATGATCATACATTCAATTACCACATTTGGGGTGAGGAAGGAGTTTCCACCAAGTGAGTTGAGCTAGGGCTGACAGAGTTGATTTCCTTCATCTTTAGTGTTGGCAAACAGCCCACTTTTTAGGTGCATCTGCACATCATTTATTTAACAAATTCTCTGCAATTGGAGAGGCCCAATACATTGGTGGCTCCCATCTCTCTTTGTTTTTCTCCATGGTTCAAAATCCTATGTGGAGTGTTTTGTTTGTTTGTTTTGAGGGAGGGTTGCACTAAAGATTTTAAGGTTGCAATAGGATATTAGGGAGGATGCTTTGGGCCTGTGATGCATGGTATGCTGCAGAGTGGATAGTCTCATAGAACCATCTGGAATATGGTTTATTATGTGGTTATCTGCAGTGGCCCAAGAAGTCTCCTCCACTATCTGTGTTCAGAGGCTCCTCTATATGTGTAGGTCAAGGCACAGTGGGATCTGATGTGTGAACCACATGATCACACCTCCTGCCATACAACATGAGGAGCTGAGGAGAGTTGGGGGGTGGGAGGGAGGGTGGCTCAGATTTCCCCACTGCAAGCCCTGTAGCTGACAACTGTGCCACCACTGCCAGCTTTGTCAACTGTGGCGTTGGCAGTGGGTGGTATATCCCCTGTGGCCAGGACCCCTCATTTTATGGGAGAACTTGGCCATACTTCCAAGTAATGGCACAATTAGAACAAGCTACAAAGCTATTTCACATTTTTTGTGGGACAACTGTGTAGCTTATGCTTGTTTTGCCATGCCATTAAGTGGCTGAACATGTAACTGTTTTACTACTTAAGACATGATTATCCAGTTTAATCACACTTTAAGTGTAATGTGTAGAGGGGGGCCTATAATTATACAAAGACTCTTTATCTACCCTAAAGAACTTCTACTCCAAATAAAAGACAGTTAATGAAAAGAACAAATAAGTGGTTGGTGTGAGGAAAGAAGTGGAAAAAAACTTCTTATAGGTCTGTATTTGTTGGAGTTGAAATGTAGGAAGTGACTGGTAAGAAATTAATAGGTCTGTCCCTTCTTTTAAAAAAAAAATGGTTCTTGCATGTCTCTTCACTGCCATAATAACTAAGTCCACCATAGTTCTGAGTGTATTCATTCTCAGAACACTCTGAGTTGTCTCCATTTTACAGATGAAAAATGAGGATCAGGAAGTGTTGGGGTAATCTCAGAGTTACACACAGGATCTGAGACAGCCAGGAAATTGATTGTGGGTCTTCAGGCTATAACATAAGTGCCCTAAACGCTGAACTGTCCTTTCTTTCTTAGCCTGCTGAGACTCTATTGGTTTTTGTATGAAAAATATGTTTTGCTTTATAGGAAAAAGGTTTCATACATAATATGGTGTGTGTGTGTATATAATGTTTTTGAAATAATTTCTTTATAATTTATTGCATAATTACCATAAAACCACTAAATTTGATTTAATTTTTTTTTTAGTCTAGATAATTGTTCTGTGTCTTTCACAGGAATTCTAAGCTACATTTACTTTGTATAGGTAATAGCTAAAACTTTATCTTTGAAGAGCACCTGAATGATTGTTACTGTTTTGTCTGGAGAATGAATGTGTGTGTTCAGTATGATTGGAGAATGGATTTTTTCTTACTGGAATCTGGGTCAGACAACATGTGAATTCTAAGCAAAGGAAAACTATACATTGAGTACCACTAGTTAGACCTGGAAGCTTTCCAACCATTCATTTTTAAATCGCTACATTTCATGAAAATTATCTTCATCATGCTTTTCCATAAATGCATTATATCTGATCTCTAATGTAACAAAATCCACGATTGATTTAACAATCTAAATATCTATTTTAGATGTCACTCTTCCCCGCCTCAAGGCCTTTATATCTCAACTGTTGTCACGGTTACACATTGAAGCTCTTCTGCATGGCAATATAACAAAACAGGTTAGTTTGATTGCAGTAGTTTATGTTATAGGTAGTGGCAAGAACTAAGGATTCATTTAATTGTCCTAATTTTAAAACTCATTTTTTCCTCTCCATAGTTTTCACTTTCCAACTTTAAGAGCTCTGTTGAAAACACCCTGGTGTCATTTATTTTCTGCTCTCTAATATTAGCCTGAATGCTATTCCCATATTGGTCTTCAAAATTTAACAGTTTAAGTATTTTCAAGTCTGTGTTGCGTGTCGTTATAGTAATGTAATGAGACTGCAAAATGAATTGTGTGGTAGTTCCTGCTTTTTCCACTTGCAAGCTTTAGTTTGACTTGCAAAAAATTCAGAATGCTTCAAAATGGGACTCTTTGTACATGGCTAAATGGAGGTGTGGGACCATAAGTAATAGACTTTTACTTTCAAAAAGAAAAGAAAATGAAAGTTAAATAATTTAAATGGAAGTTAAACTATTTACTCTGTCCTTTTAAAATGATAATGTTTTGCACAAACATCCAATGAGCATATTTACTTTATCATGGTAGCCCTGTTGGAAAGTTAAGATGTATCTTATGGGGCTGGTATAGTGTTATTCTCAACAGTAAATATAATGGAAATACTTCTATACTAGACTCATGAAACTTTTCTAGTCCTAGGAAATCTAAGATATTGCCAGTCACCACTGAGCATATGGTGTGGGGTGAAGAAGTCACCACCAAGAGGGAGTGAAAGGGGAAGGAGCCAAAAGAATTGTATATAGGAAGTTTGGGCATTTAATGACAGCTCAGCAAAAGTTCTTCAATAATTTTTCTTTTTTTTCTTTTAAAAGAACTTAAAGAATAACTTCACCTTCCTCTTAGTTTCCTTCCAATGTCAGTTGAAGAAAAAACAAATATGGTGGTTTTCATTCTTTCTTTCTACCCAAAATGTTCCCAGCTGGAGGCAGATACAGCGCCATGTTTAAAACTACGGTTTTCATTTCCCTACCAATCAGTAATGAGGTGTAAACAGGGCCCCTCTATCAATCAGTGGCAGGGGGGAGTGCATGGGAACCTGCAAGATGAAAGGAACTACAGCACAGCCCACTTCTGCTGTGAATTTAGTAGGGCCCTAACTATTTTACAGTCTATGCATTTCAGATGTACAGATCAGGTCAAAAAATTCTCCTTGAGGGAGGGATCAATACAGCTTTTAAAATAAAACAGAGCATTTTGGGTAAACAGAGAGTTAAAACTGCCATATAATTTTATTGGACATCAAATCTGAAACTCCAGCTGCCTTTGCACAAGTCATTATTTGTTTTTTCTTGGACTGATGGAAAGATTGATTGATGTGTGTGCTATGATGATGGAAAGGCATTTAAAGAAAAAGCTCAGCTGTCAGTGTGATAAAGCTCTTAAACATGAACACAACTTTTAAATAAGTGAATAATTCCATCCCTTTTCTGCAAAGCACTTTGGCTTAAATTAAGTCCCACTGAAGTAAACACAATTTAAGCATATGTCTCACTCAACAGATGAGGTGGCATGCACAAGGCAAATGCCCATACAGAAATGGCTCCATTTTGTGCAGGTACAAAAAGTGCAACAAACCAAGTCTATTATGTTTTAATAACTGCAAAAAATATACATATCATTTGTCATTTCAGAAGTGACATTTTAAAAAAAATACATGAACTGCGTTATATAACATACAAACTTGAATGCATAACAGTTAATGTAACAGGAAATGCCAAGGTAACATGGTTTGGTAACACTCAAGTCTTTGATACTGAAAACAGATAACAGAGTAACTAATTGACTTTGGACCCTTACAAACTAATCTTCTGAAAATAGGTGTTATGGTTCTAAATCACAGAGGGTTAGCTTTATAGGCACCTAATTTCCATTAGGCATTTAAATACTTTTACAAATATAGCCCTTAGACATTTTTGAGAATTTTATCCAGATGCTACACTATATTAATATGCACAAAGATGAAATGCACCAATGCTATTTTTTCCTAAAAAATGGAAAGTAAATTCAAATTGTAATTAGCAATTATAACAGTTACTTTCAAATGTATAAATTCAGATTTTTCTTTAATGCCTTTTAAATATGATTAGCTTTTAAGAAATCGACAATACAGGTGTTGGTATCTAAGTAGTTCTATAATTACTGTATTTTCTGACAGATAGTACACCCTGGAATACAACACAAAACATTCTTTTTTTTTTCTTGTCACCTTCCTAAAAAGAACTTACCTTATAGTATGGGTCTGGCTATGGGCTAACCCTGTATGCCAATTTGATTCAGCAAACAGGACCATGTGCCAAGTCAAAGGCTGTGACCAGATATGACCCCATGTGCTGGGTCCAAGGCAAGCACACTGACTCAATCCAGTTAAGCTCCAGGTCTGAGGCCACATACCAGCTCGGATCCCCTATGCCGGGTCTAGCCATGGACTGACCCAGCAAATCAGGCATATCATTTGGTTGAGGAGCTCTGCAGGGGTCTGGAAATTGGGGATGGCAGGACCCATAGCAACATTAATTGCCACGACTCTTAGAGCTGCAGCAATTAATACTGCCACACCCCCACCACTAGGGGTGCACTGTTAAAGATTATTTGGGCCGGTACTGATGGCCAATTATTAATGAGCCATATTGGCCTATACCAATCCAATTACTGATATGGATAGCATCTGGATGGTAAATCTGTTGGGGAAGAAGGGGCAAGGGGAGGGAAGGGTTGTGGTGGGGGATAGATTGAGACTGCCATGGTGAGGCAGGAAGGGGGCTGGGTCAGGCACTGCCCGGTTTGGGGCAGGCCATGGGATGGAGCCATGAGCAGCTTATTTGGGGGGCATGGGGAGGGAGGCAGGGTGGCTCCCCCCTCTGCTCACAGCTCTGGGGAAGGCACCAGGGGGTGTGCACCCCCAGATCTGTGCACAGGGTAATGATGAGTTGGTGTTGCCCACTTAAGGCCAGGGGCAACACTGGGCTGTTCCCAACTTGGGGGTGGGGGGAGCTGGGAAGACTCTGGTGCTGCCTTGAGCAGGCAGCAGCAGCCCACCATCACTGTGTGTACAGATCCAAGGGGCATGTACCCCCCATGCCTTCCCCAATGGTGCACCCAGTGGGGGGAGGGGGAGTTGCCCCCCCACAACCCCCTGACAGGCTGCTTGCAGCTTTGTCTTGCATCCTGTCAAGGAGCCCCTTTCCTTCCTCGCTCTGGAAGTCTTGATCTGCCACCCCCTCCCCCCCCAATGCCCCTTCCCTCTTCCCGCCCCTTCCCCCAACAGACTTACCAGCTGGACGCTGCTCTCCAAATTTCTGGGTTAGCTGCATGCATGCTGTGGCTGAGCGCATGCACGCAGCATTTATCGGCAACATTAACTGCCACGTTTACCAAAAAAAGCCGATTTCTGATAAAATCAATTTTCCTTTTCTTGGTTCCAATACTATATGAACTGATGCATTTGTGCACCTCTACCCACCACAGCATAGAACTAATTTGTTTTTTGGGGTGTTGGGTTGGGCTTTTTTTAAATATGATTTTGCAGATTTGGGAAAACTGTTTCCTACCAGTTTCCTCCTCTCTCGTTAGGGAAGGCTTGCTATTCATATCTGATCACCCCAGCCTCCTATACATGGTTGCACCACTCTTCATATAGTTGTAGGATTGTATCCTGTCACACATGCTGCTAGTTACAGAAAACATTTTTTTCTCATTATTATCTTTTTCATCATTAAAATACAAAATCTTTAGATTTAATTTTGCATACTTCAGTGAGGTTTCATATAGCAACTTAATCACAGCTCATACAAACACTGGAAAGAAACTGAGGAAGGTATAGTTATTTGGTCAGCTGTAAGCAATGGGGTGACTGGGACCCCTTGACCAATCAGCAGTGGGAAGTTAAAAATGACACCATGTTTAAAGCAGCAGTTTTCACTTCACTGCTGATCAGGAGCAAGGTGCAAGCAGGGCCCCTTCACCAATCAGCAGTGGGGTGACTCGTGAAGGAACCTGCAAGATTAAAGGAGCCTTAGTGCAGCCCACTTCCACTGTGAATTTGATAGGGTCCTAACAATGATATTTGCCTAAAGGAGTTGAGTACTCCTTTCCCATTGTATTTCCACTGGAAGTTGGGTGCCTCATTCTTTTAGGCCTGTTTTGAGAAACAGCCATCAAGTGCAGAGCTGAAGCTGATTAATTGTATAGGAAACAAATGTCACTTGTATGTACTGGGTTTTTAATTGTATGGGTACTAAACAAGACTGTTTTCCTAATTATCTTGCCAACTGAAAGACGCATGAAGAAACAACATTTGACTCTTAGCTTTTTTTAATCATTCATACATAAAGGAGAACAGCTCGATACTAAACAGGCAAAATGTTGTAAGCACAGCACAACAGAGGCAAAGAACTGACCTAGTGAAGAAACTTTAAGAAATCAAATTAATAGCTAACAAACCTTTATTTGTGTATTTTTTTTTTTAAATTTCGTAGTAGGTATGCAGTTTCTGAAAACTCACATGCTTTAACTTTGGTTGAAAAAGTCCAGTTCAGTGTGTAAAGATAATGTAATTGAATCTGATTGCCACTACCACTGGGTTAATGTTAACACAATTATCAGATGTCAAAGGAAAAAGCACGCTTATTTCTGCTGTGGTTTTTTTTTTACTTTTGTTTAAAAATAACTACCTCAGGTTTTTTATTCCTGACTTTTGCATTTCAGCATCAAAACCTGTTCTCTGTCATTATGCTACTAGAACAAGATTGACAAGGAATAAACACCCTTTTCATTATTTTCTCTCCTAGGCTGCACTGGGAATTATGCAAATGGTTGAGGACACTCTCATTGAGCATGCTCATACAAAGCCTCTCCTTCCCAGTCAGTTAGTAAGATACAGAGAAGTGCAGCTGCCTGACAGTAAGGGTTTTTTTTTATCTATAAGTTATAAAGCACACAATTCAGGATTCCTGATATCTCTATTGATATTTTGATGTAAATGTTACTCTATTGCCAGTAGCTTATTAAGAAATCAAATCAGTTTTAAATTATTTTATGTTGTATGGTTAGCAAAATAAAAGGTGCTAGGTGCATTGTCTGCAAAATAGAATAGATGAGTTTAACATTAATCTTTTTCATATGTTCAAGCACCATTTTACAGAATTAGAAAACAGCCTTTAGCTCCTTAACCTAGTATTGATGTGAAGAATGGGTATAGACGCACGGCTTATACAACAGTTTAGAAGAATGGCACTGAAGTAAAAAGAGTGATGGTTCAGCCTTTTTCAAATGTTGAAAGAATGAGGTAGAGGAAACCAAAGTATGATGATTTTGATTAGCTTTAGTGTATTGGGGTTGTGATACTCTGGTCAGGCATGATTTTAGGTATGTTAAAGATTTAAAAAAATACTTTACAAATACATTTCATTTCTCATTACAGAACAACACTTTTTGTAATGTGTCAACTTTTGTTGGCTTTACACATTCATGCACTTATAAATAGAGCTTTATAGCTTTATTTTGCTTTGTAGGTACTTGTGAAATATCCAAGACCTCCTTCACTTCGTGCATTTTCCGAAAATGAAAGCTCTGCCTCCTGTGCTTCCATATTGAACAATTTTCAATATTAATTTATACGGCCAATGAAATAGTGTTGTGTGAGAACCCTTTCCTCACTGAGTAAAGTACAGTGACTGTTGATTTTACAAGATGCATGAATGTTACTCAGATTACTACAGTGTCACAGAATCAAGATTTTAAGCAATCCTTGGAAGTGTATACAAATACATGCCCTGAAAAATATAGCCATGTATAGCCAAAAACAATTATCTCCAGCTGATGTTTAGCCTGCAGGAAATGCCTTATATGGAATAAGCTACTGGTATTAATATTTAATCTGTTTTAATGCCTATAAAACTGGGAATGGAAGTCCTGTATTTGCAGAGCAAACAAAGCCGATAGAGCAAGGGCACATGAAGGCATTTTGCTTGGCATGTGCACCTTGGGGTGGATGATGAAGAAGTGGCCAGGGCTGCGCTGTCACAACAAGGATCAGGCCCCTCATGGTTCCCCCGCCACCCATCCCAACACACCAACATCTTACAGGTCATGATTATGGGTGATATTGGCACTCTGCCCAAAAATGTTGCCAACCCCTGTGGTAGAGCCAGTGCAGTCTTCTCTGTCAGTTGCCCAAATATACCCCATTCATGATTCACAGGGACCACCTATTAAGGTTGAGAGGGCTGTTCAGTCTCCATTTCCAATCAGTGTGAGGTCTGTAGGGACACTCATGCTCATTGTGAATGAGAAACATCATCTGGTAAAGTGTTTGCTGTGAGGACCCTTTGGTGTAGAATTCACTTACTCTTGCCAATTGCAAGAGTTTGGATTTATTTATGTTCTAGATATGCCAGAAATCTTTTTTCACACACGCTGGTGAAAAGGTTGCCTGATTAATAATGGAAGATGAATGCTGAAAGTGTGAGCCTTTTTATATTAACCCTTACAAACTCATTTTGCCTGCAGCTAGACTGTCAGTGGTGTTTTGAGTTGTTTGGTGATAGGTTTTTTTTGTTTGGTTGGGTTTTTTTCTTTTAACACTATTTGAATAGTTGAATTTTAATCATTTTTAACTTCATCTTTTAGGAGGTTGGTTTGTGTACCAACAGAGAAATGAAGTCCATAACAACTGTGGCATAGAAATATATTACCAAACAGATATGCAAAGCACCTCTGAGAACATGTTTCTGGAGCTCTTTTGTCAAATTATCTCAGAGCCGTGCTTCAATACTCTACGTACTAAGGAGCAATTAGGTGAGTGGACAAAATTTAAACACTCTCTACTTTCCTTTCTTTTTCATGTCCTTGTGACAAGGTCTTCAGCAGAATTTACAGATTCATTGGAATTTAACAGGGCTATGCTGTGAGCACTGCTGCTATGGACTCAAACTTGTGACATCTGGAGTGTCAACCATGCACCCCAGCCCCCCACTCTCTATTGTGCACAAATATAGGTTTTAACCAGTCACAGTAATTTTTTTTTCTTTTATCAAGGTTACATTGTGTTCAGCGGTCCTCGCAGAGCTAATGGCATACAAGGACTGCGATTTATAATCCAGTCAGAGAAGCCACCACACTACTTAGAAAGCAGAGTCGAAGCTTTTTTAAAAACTATGGAGAAGTGCATAGAAGACATGTCAGAAGAGGCCTTTCAAAAACACATCCAAGCTTTAGCGATTCGTCGTCTAGACAAACCAAAGAAGCTATCCGCAGAATGTGCTAAATACTGGGGGGAAATAATTTCCCAACAGTATAACTTTGATAGAGGTAAGAAATGCTGATAATCGTGTATGAAATCAAAAGTACAAAATTGTTTTAATACCTCAGGCTTTGTGTTGCTAATTCCCTTTGTATCCAAATATATTACAATCTAATAATTGATTGATATCGATATCTGACCTGATCTCTTTTTCCTTCCCTTTTAAGTTTTCTATTGTGCCCTTGAGATATTTTGTTTTATTTTTAGTAGTGATAATTGCAAAACTTCCATTTCATAGTTGGTATGGTCGGAAGCGACCTGAGCAGAATCAAACGACCCCAGCAAGGTGTTTGTCTAGCCTCCTTTTAAAGACCCTCAGGGTAGGAGTCAGCACCACTTCTCTTGGAAGTTGGTTCCAGATCCTAGCTGCCCTGACAGAGAAGTAGCGCCTTCTGATATGTAGCCTAAATCTACCCTCGGCCAGCTTCTGACCGTTATTCCTGGTCGCTC
>NW_017728951.1:29591335-29597340 GCF_001723895.1 Crocodylus porosus | reverse complement strand
GCCTAAAATATTAACTTAAATAACTACAAGTACACTATAATATACATAGTTATAGTGTGTCCCTCTGGATAATAAAAACATGACTGTTGCCAGTGAGGGAATTGAAGGCTAGGGAATCAGGAGCTGAAATAGTGGGCTATGTGAGAATTGGAAGGAAGAGAAGCAGCAGCAAGATTGCCCAACTTTCCTCTGCAAATGTATAAGCTCAAAAGGTTTGGGAAATGCTGTTTTAAAGAAAGGTTCATCCTTTTTGGTTAATACAATCATTAAATCATGTAAATATACAATTAAACATAGTGTTTACCCTACATTTGGTGCATCTCTTCAGCTGCTGTCATCAGAAGTCTCTGGGATCTCGGTCCGTCTCCCTCTTCCAGCTGCTGCTGCCTGCCCCTGCCCCTGGGGGTGCTTCTGAAGGAACCTGCAGGCTTCTACAGCACAGCAGGGGTTAACTGCCATGTGGTGGCCCCCACGCAATGCAGCGTGGAGGCTACCACAGTGTGGCAGGTGGCCTGCGGAGTGGGCAGCCCATGTGGTTATATCCACTGAGAAATTTGGAGAGCCCAGCTTTAGATCAAGGCTTTCCACTGGCGATTTATATGGCTGATTTAATTCAATTTACCCTGAATTTTCAACTTTCAAGTTTTACACATTGGCCCCTTTTTTTCCTGCTGATACTTAAGTGCTTTTCCATTCAGTGATCTGACCTTTCGCGGTGTCAGATTTTCCTTGGCTGTGAACTGTTTAGCCATGAATCATCTTGTATTGTGGTATACTTTGGCCTTACTGTAAAGTAATTCTAGCCTGTCTTTGACTTCAATAGTTGCATATTTGCCTGCCTGAATATTTAATTTCTTAAAACGTATTTTACCTGCCCTACATGGTTACTCCTTTTATACTGTCTCTCTTTATTATAAGAGATACGAGCATACCAAAATTGACATTTATTTATATTTGAAAATACTAATATAAAAACCTTGATACATGTACTGAGTCAGTTCCTCTCCTCTCTCATTGATTTCACTAAGACATAATTGCACTTTCCTTTGCGTACTATTATAAAACTGTACTGTTTCTTAAATAAGTTTCCCTAACTGTAAATAAGATACACCTGTAATTAGTATCTGATTTTGAAGATGGGATTCAGCATACACATACCTTTTTAGATACCAGTTCAATCAGTACTTTTTAAAAAATATGTATACTTCCTTCTTTTTTAGTACATTCAATCAGCTGGGTGTATTTTGTGTAGTTTTTTTCAAGCTTCTTCTGACGTTTTGTTTTTCAGACTCAAATAGCTTGTAAGTTAAGAATGAAAAGCATGTTATTTACAGTTAATTGTACTATCTAAATTTTATAAAATAAGTACTTTGAACAAATACTGTGATAATAACTAGCTGTGCTTTGCTAGCTGCATCTTGTTTTAATTATTGCTGTTGTTGTTCAGATAACACTGAAGTGGCATATCTAAAGACTCTGACAAAGGATGATATTATACAGTTCTATAAGGTAAGTTATATATTTAGAATTTTTTTTCACTGAAAGAATACATTTTCATAGGGTTATCTGAGTCACAAGTTAATAGGTTTATGTCCACTTTATTAAAATAACATAACTGATCCAGATACCTCAGTACTTGGTTTCTTCAAATATACCTGCTGAGTTTAATGGGAACTTGCACTCTGTCAGTGAGTACAAGAGGAATGTATTCCTACCAATTTCCTCCTCTTTTTCTACCCGTTCTTACCAACGGCTATTCCTCTCCCTTGACCCGTAATAGCCTTTGTTGTCACATTTGTTACTTTATTCTTTCCATTTTTTTTCGGATTGATTGAAAAGATGGTTTTGCTTATTTTTTCCTGGATGCATACGGTGCAAAAGACTTCTCAGACTTTTGCTTCTTGCCCACAGGTGTTGATATTTTCATAGTTTCATAGTGCTTAGGGTCAGAAGGGACCTAAACAGATTATCAGGTCCAACCTCCTGCCCTGGGCAGGAATTCAATTATACCTCTTATATGTATGTAAAGAAGAGATTTGCAGGAATTTTACTCATGTGCTGCATGCAACTCGCATTAAGATGAAAATATTTGTGTAGATGTCCAGTATGAGAAATTACAAAAACATTTACCTTGCAAGAGGTAAGCTGGGCTTCCTTCTTTTGCCTTCTAGCATATTTTAGGTTTGATGATGAACATTTTAATTATTGTGTAATATAATGTATCCCTTAAAGAGCAAATCATGATTCAAAGAGTACTTTCAAAAGCATCGGATATCAATAATGTGTTTCTATGTCTGATTCTCTTATAATTAAAACATTAATAGGGATTTTTTTGTCCCTATTATTTTTCCATTACCTTGAATCATAAGAAACACTCCAAATTCATACTAAAGTACATCTTCAGCATTCTTTAACTTCTGCTGTTCTCATTAAGGAAGAGCAGTTTTGCTGTTTTTCCTCAAAAATGGTTAAAATTTTCTTACAGTAAAATCTTGAAGGAGTTCTCAGCAGACCATCCAAAATCCTAGGGAGCTAGCTGCAGCAATGCCCACTCTCAAGGTCTTATTCTGTAGAATTAAGGGATATGGTCAACTTCCCAACAAACCCTTCTAAGCTCATATTCCCTTATAGTTGGCCATTTACCAGAAGTCCCAAAGGGACAATAAAGAAAAGTAAAGTACTTTCCTTGAAATTTAGAAGCCAGGTTTCAGCTGAATTTCCTAGGTATATCTAATTTTCTAGTGGTCCCTTGTCACAAAATAAAAATCTCTGTTCTCTACGATTGACTTCTATGGATATAAGCTGAAGCTTTCAGAGCCGTTTAACTCTTTGGTTCTGCTGAGGTGTCATTTATGCCTCCTGCTCACTAGGAGGCATCTGATTTACTTCATACTCTTGGCTGATCAGCCATCAGATGATAGTGACTTTTGATCACTGTTGACCAAGGATTGATTCATACAAGAACGGTTTATGAAAAAGAAAAAAAACCGCTTGCGCATCCAGTAAAAATAGAAAAATAAAACTTTATATAATAAACATGCAAAGATTAAATATTGGAGACCTTCATGAAAGTAGAAAATTCTAAAATCACTTAATTCAGAGATGTATATTGCAGCACATTTAACATTTCCACGCTTTTATCCCACTCAGCAGCAGAAATATTACCTGTTCATGCTGAAAATGCATTTCTTTCAAAAAAATTAAAAAGTTGGATTTCTTCTTTTATGGTAATACAATAGGTGGTTGGGTAGTTATTTCATTGTTCTGGCAAAGACTGAGCTTTTTTTACTTTTTAAAATGTTTATGAGAACTTTTTAAATTGTTTTATGAGAACTAGATGAATTAAGAGCCACATATTGGGAGTTTTCCACCATAATTTGACTGATCAGTGTTAATCCTTTGTCAGTGATAAATATTTGAGTGTTACCATCAGCTAGTTAAGTTGTTTTCCTCTAATCAGTGTGCCCTTATTGCCAAGAAGGCTAAGGGCGTACTGGGCTGCGTTGGTAGATGTCTTGCCAGTAGGTCAAGGTAAGTGATTATTTCCCTCTATTCTGTACTGGTGAGGCCACATTTAGAGTACTATGTTCAGTTTTAGGCCCGGGAGGCTTGTTGGTACAGAAAGGATGTGGACAGATTGGAGAGAGTCCAACAGAGGGCAGTGAAAATGGTGAGGGGGTTGGGGTACATGACTTGTGAGGAAAGACTGAGGGAACTGGGTTTATTTAGTCTAAAGAGAACACCAAGAGGGGACTTAACAGCAGCCTTCAACTACCTGAAGTGGGATTCAAAGGAGGATGGAGCTAGAGTGTTCTCAGCGATGGCAGATAAATGAACAAGGAACAATGGTCTCAAGTTGCAGCAGGGGAAGTTTAGGTTAGATACTAAGAAGAATTTTCTCACTAGGATGGTGGTAAAACCCTGGAACAGGTTACCCAGGGAGGTGGTGGAAGCTCCATCCTTGGAGGTTTTCAAAACCTGGTTAGACAAAACTTTGTTTCAGATGAACTAGTTGGGGATGGTCCTGAGTTGAGCAGGGGGTTGGATTAGATGGCCTCTTGAGGTCCTTCCCACCCCAACTTGCTATTATTCTAATCATGCATAGGACACATGCCCATTACATAAATTATTTCAATACATAGAAGCAGTTTGTTTATAAAATGACCCTATTTTAGGCTATCTGATCAATATAAAGAAAAATACTCTAACTGTATTAGGAAGAAGGATTAAAACATTTACAGTAGTAACTACTAATCAACTTTTGCTATGCTCCTTGAAATCAGAAAATTTATAATAGCTGTTTTTCATATGCATTTCATTATAAATGTACATTGTTTTCTAGTTTGTACTGATTGGAATTTTTCCACGTTAAGCTAGATTTCAATGGATTTGCATCAGAATAACATATAACTACACATTTCTATCTATAGTATTATATAGTCTGAGTGTAGCAGTTCAGTAGTCAGAATGGAATTCAGTCAAGCTAGCTTATGCCAATATGACTGACTCCCTCTCTTTATCCATCTGGATCAGTTAGTATAGTTTTTAATGGGAAAGGAGCTGTAAATGATTTGTACTTCAAAATATTTTAATCATTATGATCTTATTGGCTACTTCATTATCATTTTATTTATTTTTCTATTGTGGGTCGTACCATGTATTCCTGTTACCCTTTCTCACTAATGTAAATTTTCAGTCAATATTTACTTTTCATTTGTAGTATGTTCTGCAAAAGCCTGTATTGTTCAGCTAGACATTTGCTTGGTTAAAATTATCATAAGGGTCTGTCATCTCATCTGTGACCAATTCCAGTCTCTGATTCCAGATTATATTCTTTTCCTACCATGCAGATTTAAAGTAAATTTTTCTCTTAATTGACTGCCATCTGCAGTGAGATTTAAAAAATAACTGTAGCAGAATTTGATTATGCAGATTGTACCAGGCAAAGACAGCAGCTACTATGGTTAAGGCTGCATGAAGCACCTGTTTTCAGTTACTTACACTTTTATAAAACATTTTAATTATTTGTGCTGAAATATTCCAAATTTCATTTGGTAAAGTATGGATATTTTTTGAGTGCAATCAAAACCTGCTTAGCTCTACTTCAGTAAGATACATGACTAAAGTTCTTGTATTTAATATTCTGTAAGATTTATATGGTTATCAAGTAGCTCTTTAGTCTTGTGTTCTTAATGTAAACAAGAGAAAATATTGTTCAGGTATTTGCTGCAAAAGAATGTTTAAACATTGGTAGCCTTTTGCAAACGTTGCCATCTATCCATGGCATGCTGTCTAAAATTATTTAGCAACTTCACACAGGCATAATAAATATTGACCCAGGAAAATATGGTATAGTAGTCTACAGCAGTATGAGAAAACAGCAAAAATGAAGAAGAGTTTTGGGTGAATGTGTCAAACTTTTCCTTTATAACTTCTGTCTTTTGTTTACCATTTTCATTAGTCAAGGAAATTCTTACTTCACTTTCTATTTTAGCTCATATTTTACATTGTTGTTTAAAAATCTATTGCTGTTTGAATGGCATGGTGAAAATTTAATGTGCTTTTTTAATCATCTTGTATCATATGAAAATATGGGGAGACTACTTAAAAATTAAAAAGAGAAAATAAATTAGTAAAAAATTCCGTAGCACTTGTTGTGACAAGTGGTGTCCTGTACAGGGGGTGCTCAATCCCTGGCCTGCAGTCCAGATCTGGCCCATTGCCCCATGCCATCCAGCCAGTGGAGGTCTCGACAGGTCCAGAAATTTGGCAGCAGGAGAGTAGTGGCTTCACCAGCCTGCTGCCAAATTTCTGGGTCAGGCACCCAATCCTAGCATGCTGTGATGGGTGGTGGCACAGAGGCCCCAGGGCCCAATCCTGGCATGTGGCGGCTGGGAGGGGGTGATGCAAAGGCCCAGGGCCCAATCCTGGTGTCAGAGGTCAGGAGGAGGGCAGTTCTGGGCCTCCCAGCCCCAATCCCACTGTGCACTGGGTGGGAGGGGTTG